>NC_047049.1:3216185-3486185 GCF_011762595.2 Tursiops truncatus | reverse complement strand
CCGGAGAGTTATGGAATTACCTGTGGAAACATATTGTGGAGGTCAAGCCCAGGGTCGATTTGTCAGACGGCCAGTGTTGGAGCCCGCACATGCATAAGCAGCATTTGTTTTCTTAACACTTTTTTTTTTTCTTCCAGGATATGTAAGCGGCAGAGGCCACAGTCTATAAATTTCTCACTTTGCGCCCTGCCCATTGTTCGCGTTTCCGTGTTTTTGATGATCGCTCTCTGCCGGCCGGGAATTCTCTTTGATGGGATTTCAGGTTTCGACAGCAAAGGGTTGTTTACCTTTCTCGATGCTGGACCCGAAGTAAAACGATACTTCACTAATTCCCTCCTTGGAAAGCCCTCCTCTCCTGGTTCATGTTCATGGGGACGCAAAGTGGGGACTTTAACTTTTTCTCAAGTCCCACCGGCCCTGCGATGGGAAAACTGTCAGAACGGGACTGGCTGGAAGTTGGGGTGATGGTGAAAGAAAGCAGAGAAATGAACCCCGTCTCCTGGCAGCGAGCCAGCTTCACGGTCCCCCGTGTGTGTTTGGTGCCTGATTTCCTGGGACGCTTCTGGCCCAGAAATACTCACGTGTGAAGTTCTTTGGGGCTGTGAGATGCCAAAGACTCAACAGGATTAGGAGAAAATGGAAAGGAAAAGGAGAGACACACTTGTCGAGCCTTCGTTACCTGGTGTCTTGTTTCACCGGAAGCTAGTGATGGTCACTGTCATCCCACTGCAAAATGGTGTAACTCTTCGCTTATCGAATGCTTTTCCATGGGGATCTGAGCCAGTTCCAGGTGATTCTTTAAGATTCCAGGAATTCTGTAAGAGTAATCATAATAACAGTAAAAGTCTCCATTACTCCTGCAATCACGGCACATACTGCTGAGGTCTGCTAACGTCCAGAAGTGGCAGCTGGATCTGAAGCATCAAAATCAATGAAACAGATCGAGCAGGATGTCTTTAGTTTGGGGCGTCTGTTGTCCTCCAGCCCCTCCTATCAATGGCTGGCATCCTCCGAGCTCGTCTGGGGTCGCGAGGGCTGCCTTGGGAGCTGTGTGCCCACTGACCCACCAGCATGCGACACAGCACTGATTTTTGGCTAACTACTAGGTAGTTTCTATAGTGATAATGATGTAGCATGTGCACCTATTGGGAATATATAAAATTAGAGAGAATTTCTGTTTGCTTTGGTCCTCTTTCTAGAGTAATTACAGTAACTGCCATTCATTCCTGTTCTGTTGCCCTGATTATTCTAGAGTCACCAGGATAACCTGGCCATTAAGGTTTAGTCACGCTAAGGAACATACGGCAAAGTGACAACTTGTCATGTTGACGTTATCAATGCTGCAGAATCCTCACGCCATGGATCCAATTGTCACACTCTTTCCGAGTACTTAACTTGAGCTGGTGGGGACATGCAGCCCTGGAAGGCCACTGAGTAGTTTCTAAATTTGTTTCCCCTTTCATTATGGCAAAAGCCTGCAATTCTGTTTGGTATTACTTTGATCATTTGACCCCCAAAATGTGCAGTTTGTTAAAGCCCATCGAGAAGAATCCCTAGAATTTCCAAAGGAGGTGAGCTGATCAGCAGGTGGTCACCCCTGGCTGTTTCCCACATGAGAGATTTTCAGTTTCTTGGGTCAACGTCAGAGTCGGGCATTACATCAGCTCTAGCGCCTTCTGGGAAGAGCTCTGTAACAAGATAATTTGGAGGGAGAAAGCACCAACTTGGGTAAAGAATGCCAGACCCCCCCCCCCCCCACACACACACAAACACTGGAATGATGTTTAGGGACAAAACAGACACAACGATGACATCAAAACTCACTCAAACACTTGTAGGTGCAAAAAGATTCCTCTTGTCCCTTATTTTCCATTATTTGGGGCACAGGCATGCTTTCCTGGGCTTGGAGAAACTATGACTGCATACGTCATGCAAAGATTGGAAAGATGTAAAACAAATTAACCTAGAAAAAGTTCTCACTGAGAACTGACGGGCTGTGCAGTTTTGCTGGAGAGAAATCACAGAAGCAAGGAGGAAGAAAGTGCAGCAGGATATTAATACCTGCCTAAGTGAAAGTCATTGTAAAAGAGGCGACACCTTGGAAAGCCCTGTTCTCCTTACTCTGCGTTCTGCTCCTGGCTGTAGTTAGGTCTTCCTGATACGGCCCACGGAGCAAAATGCCTGATGACTCATGGAGCAGATCTGAGCAAGGAGGCAGACCCCTCGGCACCAGAGCGGGAGCTGGCAGCCCAAGGGCAGATAAGCGAGCATGCAGGAAGTCCTCTCCCTCACAGGAGAGGGGCCGCCGGCCGCTGCTGCCGTGCGGTGACACGGGCTGGAGAGAGGCAGCAGCAGGGAGGGGGCAGAAGAGGACCGAAGGAGTCCGGGAGCATCTCCAGCTTTTCTAGCACAGCTTAGAAGCGCTGCATCCCCTTGGCCATCCAATATCCGTCAAGGGCCAGCCAGTGGAGGGACTCAAAAGAGCTGACAGCCTGACAGTGTGTCTCTTGGAAACCAAAGAAGGAAAAGGATGAGAGTGAAAGGTGAGGAAATGAAGGAACTGACCACCATGTGAGGCGGGAAGCACCCCCAGATCAAACAATGCAACAGCCTAATATGTGATAACTGCTTATCTTTCATTAACGGACCTGGTTTCTTAGAGCACTTTTAGGCTTACAGAAAAGTTGAGCAGAAAGCACGGAGTTCGCATGTGCTCTCTTATCCCACCTGCCCTCCTTCCAGTGAACCAGTGATGAACCAACATTAGTCCATTATTATTAACTAGACTGTGCACAGCTTACGTTAGAGTCACTCTGCGTTGTGCGTTCTGCGGGCTTGGACAAATGCGTGATCGTGTGCATCTGCCGTTACAGAGCCATACAGCACCGCCCTAGAATCCCCTGTGCCCCACCTCCACCCACTGATCCCCCCCTCCCTCCCTCCCCACCCCCCAGGCACCAGCAAGCACTGATGATAACTGCTTCTTTTTAAAACCCTGTCTAGGTACTTACCATGTACCCAGGACATTCCAAGACCAACACATTTGTTTAGTCAATCTCATGCCGACCTAGGAGGAAGTCGACCTCATCTTACAGGTGAGGATAGAGCACAGAGAGCATGTGACTTGCCCAAGGTCACACAGCTGGTGAATGGATGAAATGAAACCCGCCACCTGGCCCCGAGTCCTAACTGTGTGCCGTGTCTGAGCGTGGGACGGGGCAGGAAAGCAACAGTCGCCACCGTCCTGTGCATGCTACTAAAAATTAAAGACATCAGGTTAAAAAATTTTTTGTGCTAGCTCCTTTACCAGGCAGGTCACAAATAATAACGCCTTGCCCGTCATCCGCTTCTCTGGTAACAGACTCAATGCCGTCACATCTCAAAGTCAGCAAATGTCGGCAGAGCACCGGCTGTGCACTGGACCCCTCCCAGCCTCTGACCAGAATTGTCATACGGAATCCTCAAAGCAGCCCCTAGAAAGAGACGCCAGTATACGCTCCCCCTCCCCCAACCATGGTACAGAGGAAAGGACTTGGCTTTGGTGGAATGCTTTGGTAATTTGCCGAATCCGAACACCTGGTCGAGGGAGAGCTAGAGTTTGAACACGGAGGTGCAGCCCCTGCCCTGCTCTGACTGCTTTGCTCTATCATGTCTGGACTGAACTGTCCGGAAGTGGTTCCAGCTCGGGCAGGCCCTTCAGCATCTTGGGCCAAAGGTTTCTGGGGGTCTTTCCAACCTGAGGCCCCTCTCCATCAGCTGTTTTAAAGTCCCCAGGTGCATAAGACGTGTATTAGGCAAATCCACTTCAAAAGTTGGAAATGTTGCTTCTTCTCCAGGAGGAAAGACTTGGGTGTGACCTGGGCCAGGAACACAGCCCTCGCTGGGCTGGCCTGGCTCCTAGCTCCTACGGGATACCCGAAGCACTGCCAGAAGCAGCGGCCAGCCCAGTGGCCGTGATGCCGGTGGGGCAGGGAGGCAGACGTGGACACTGGGGCCGTTCTCCCACACCTCCCCAGCCCAGGCCTTCACGCTGCCTACCCCGGCAGGTCCCAGGCCCCTCACACGCTGCTGCTGCTGTTGGAGTGGAGGCTGACACAGCCCAAACCTCCTCTAGGGGTACCACTGGGTGGGACCAGCACGCAGGACTGGGTCTGGCAATGCTCGTGTGGTGGAAATGGATGTGGAAGAAACACTGGTCCTTACCAGTGTGCTGCAGATGGGAAAGGGCGAGGAACGTGAGAGCTCCTTTCGGGGGGTCGTCCCGCTGGCTCTGGACCCGGTCGACTGCTTGGATGGCGAGTCATCACTCACCATCTTGGGTTCGTTGGATGAAAAAGGCGGGGACGCTGGTGCCGCTTTCCCTCTTGGTTTCTTCCCGGTAGATGAAGCCTACGTCAGCCTGATTGTGAAAGGGCCAGATTCTCCTTTAGGAGGACGGAGACCCCTGCTGCCCACACACGTGGGTGAGCTGAGCTCCCACAATTCCTCCCAGGCCTGTCCTCTCATCAGCACCCGGAGCGGAGGCTGATGCCTGCTTATTTATGAGACCACACGGCCATCACGCGCCTCGGCTTCAGGAATTAACCCTGCTTCCAAGGCCAATCAATCCCCGTCCCCTCACCTGGTCCCACCTGGTCTGGTCCCCCTCACGTCCCCGGCGCCAACAAAGCCTTTCAGACTTCAAATCAGACACATTGATCGAGTACTCTTGGGTTCGACCTCCTCGGCCGTCAGGAAACTCATGTTGCCTGAGTCCTTGCACGCCCTCATCTTGACCCCTCCCTTAGGGACAGCAGCCATGGCCCTGGGAAAACATCATCCCAGCCACGGGAGGGGAGGTGGCACTCTTCCAGTGCCCAGCGGCCTGATGGCGCTCAGAGCATCCAGCCTGACCGGCCCAGGAGGGGTTGGGGAGGACAGCTCAGGAGGGAGGCGTGATCAGCAAGGGGCCTTGTAAGCCCTTCCCACCAGGGACAGCGAGCACGTGGGTGGGCCAGCCAGCTTCCATTCAGCATTGACTGAGAATATATACTCTCTTCAGGCCCTGAGCTAGCTTCTGATCACCCGATGATGACCGGGCAAAGGGCACAGGCATGTGAGTAGCCAGGATGTGGGAATCCCTGCAGTGATAAATGGAGCTCAAGGTGTAAATGGGGGGGACTTCTTTCCACTTGAGATGGCCGCTTCCCACATGCTCCAGCTTGGGTAACAAGGATTATCCACGTGTGTTCTATAATCCACCAGCATCCCATAAGGTGGTGGAAGGGGTAGAAGGGTTTGGTGATGAAGAACGTTTCCAATGTGCTGTATCAGCACAGTTCAAGGGTTACTGGGTGCAAAGCTGATGTCATTGAGGATCGCCAAGGCCGGCTGGCATGACCACGAGGTCCTGAGACCCACATTTTCAAAGGACACATCCAAGGGTTGTTCACGGTGCACTCTTAGGACACCTCTGAATTTCATTCCACATCTCCAGCTGGTATGGTCTGTCCTTCAAACCGTCTAACTCTATCTCCTGTGCTCTCCCTCTTCACCGCCAGCTCACCTGCAGAAAATCGTCCCCAATTCTACCAAAAGGCAGTTTTCCAGAGATGCTGGCAAAGATATTCCACCCTGAGCCCTCTGAGGAAGTCCCAGCTGCCCTTCAGCCATCGGGATCATGCTCGTGTGACTGTTACAACCACCTCAAGGACTAAACGGCTCTTAATTTGATGTAAAAATGAAATGGCACAACCGCTTCGTCTTCTGTTTTCTTATCTGTAACTTGAAGATCCCATTACCACCTACTTCCTAGAACTGCTGTGATGGCTAAATTCAGGGTTGCCGGGAAATACAGGGTGCCCAGGTGAAAACAGACTTTCAGATACACAAGGAGAGATTTTTAGGGTGAGTAGGTCCCAAATATTGTGTGAGAGACCGACTTATACTAAAAAATGGTTGTTTATTTAAAATTCAATTTAACTGGACATCCAGTATTTTTACTTGCTAACTCTGGCCCTAATTAAATCATACAAAGCACTTTGCAAGGTGATGAAGAGTCAGTCTGGAGGACGGCCAATGACAGTGAGATTTGCTCACAGGTCAGTCTCTGATCCTGGACGATGAGTTTCCAGAGGGAAAGGAACCTCTTATTTTCATCTCTGACTCCTCAGTGCCTGAGTCAGGAGCTGGAATATGGTTCATGTCAGCAGATTTTGAATTAAATGGTAGATTTGAAATCAGTGCTTCTCTGAAGGATGATGGTACATAGAGGCGATTTCTTATCAATAAAATCCTCCCTTCCTTTTCACTCGTCTGCTGCCCTGTAACGCGAGTGGTTAGTTCACTGTGACTAATTCAGTAAATAGTGGTGCTATTTGCGGTGCTGCCCCACTCCTGACCCCAACTGGGCATCTTACCATCTACGGGGATAAAGAGACATATCGCAGGCAGACCCTTCCGCAGGGGAACACAGGTCCAGCAGACG
Organism: Tursiops truncatus; assembly: GCF_011762595.2. NCBI lineage: Eukaryota > Metazoa > Chordata > Mammalia > Artiodactyla > Delphinidae > Tursiops > Tursiops truncatus. The sequence continues at coordinate 3,479,719 of NC_047049.1, read as the reverse complement.
GTGGGGAGGCAGCAGCGTGGCTCTGTGGTGAGGGATGAGAAGAACCCCTCTGGGGGTCAGTAAAGGTTGGGTGGGCAACCTTAGCTGAAGAAAAGCTTGATCAAAAGCACCGAGAAGGGGGAGAGCAGCTGGGGGTGCTATAACAAGTTACCCCAAACAGCGGTGCTTAAGACAGCAGAAATTATCCTCTCACAGTTCTGGAAGCAGGAAGTCTGACACTGAAGCATTGGCGGGGCTCCCTCCGGGGCCACGGTGGAGAACGGTTCTTTGCCTTTCCGGGTTCCTGTGGCTGCCGGCGCTCTGTGCTTTGCAGTCCCATCAGCCGACTCCTCTCCCAGCTTCACACAGCCTCTCTCCTCCTCCTTGGGTTTCTTTTACCAGGACAGCCATGATGGGATTTGGAATCCACTCTAAGTCCAGGTGATCTCTTCTCAAGATCCTCAATTTAATCACATCTGGAAAGACCCTTTTCTCCAAACAAGGTCACATTCACAGGTGCCAGAGTCAGGGTGTGGACGCGTGTTTCTGGGGCCACCATTCACCCCACCACTATCGGGGGGCAAGGAGCCCCCAGAGATGAGTTAGGGACTGTGGGTGGAGCCTGACTATTAAGGCTTTTCTAGTCAAGGCTGAGGAGTGTGGGGTTGACACACAGGCTTCAGGAGCCCCTGAGGGTTTCCGCCGGGGACTGACTTGCTCAGAGCTGTGTTCTGAGAAGCAGGCTCTGGTGCCAGGCTAGAGGGGAGCTGGGAAGGGCTGGCCGAGAAGGGTGTGCAGAGACAAGGCGCTCCGGAGATGCCATCCTTCCGTCCTGGGCCCACCCGCAGCTGGTCCAACGGCTCCCCACTCCACGAGGCTCCTTGAAGGTGGCTCAGGTCTCTGCCTACAGACGGGAGAACAAAGCTTTCAGTCTAATACAAGTTCCACAGATTATGTCTCTGTTTTTATGAGGCTAAAGGAAGCAGATGTCAAAATCGTGGAAGCCACAGATTGAAAGAGAACTCATCCTTAGGGGTCTAGATGTGTTCAAGACGTCTCAGCGTCCCCTTCCCCTGAACCACTCGTGACAAAGCAGCAAGAGGAGTCCACAGGGAACAACACGGCCGAGGGCACACAGGGCGACTCTGTTTGCCAGCATTAGACACCGCCTGGAATGGTCTTCCAACCTCCACTCCAAACCCACTCCCAGAGGATGCCCATCTCCCTCCAGAGCAACCCTACAACGTGACTTCTGTGAACAGAATATTTTAGCATGACCGATATACAGACACACGAAGGGGAAGGCAGAGTGCCCAGCCCTCCTGGGCATCCAGGGAAGCTTCTCAAACTGGTGACACAGCAGCCGAAGCAAACTCCACTCCAGGAGGCAAGAACCTGGCGTCACTCCCCTCCTGTCCGGGTCCCTGGGGAAGGTGGTGGACACTGAAATGGCCTAACTGATCACAAGCCAGCAGACATCTTGTCCTGAGAAGCTGAGGCCACCTGCGTGGAGCCACATGGACGGGGCTGTCCTACCTGTGTCCCCACCTGGGCTCCGAGGATGGTACCTGTTTCTAGAGGCTCGAGTCACACACATTCTGCTGGAGCGTGACTCTCATGAAGACGGGCTGCGTCATGTGGGGCAGTGCTAATTGGATGTGGTTGGAAGCTCAGGAGGGGAAGAGGAGAAAGTCACTGACCTGTGCCGTGACTTTGAGGACACAGCGATGCCACCGCCCAGACGCCGAGCTGCAGCCTCTCCCCACTCCCCTCCCTCCTCTCCAGGCTGTAGACACCAGGCTGTTTTATTTTCTTTAATCAACTACTACATCTGCCCATGAAACAGCTGAGAAGGGCACAGAGCCTGTTTTGCTGGAACTCCAAGCAGGGAAGAAACTACTCCAGCTGGTATTTTAGAGAGAGGCCCCTATGTTACTCTGTTGCTGTCAATTTCATCCAGGGGAGACCTGAAACTGTTTGCTCAGAATAAGCACCAGGATGTGGGCTCGGACTGCATCCTGGAAGCACCTACCTGTGTGTTACCTTCAGCCGCTGGAATTCGGGATGGTGTGATGGCGATAGAAAGAAGCCCCCGGTACATTTACAGAAGGTACGCTCGTGTGGAGAGTCGTCCTCCCCACCTCACACCTAGCAGCTGCGGCCACTGAAGACCCCATGACGCACTAGGCGGAGACAGGAGTGTGAGCATGGTGTGTGCGCGCATGTGCCCGGTGCACTGGCTTGGGTGCACGTGGCCGAGCTTGTGTGCGCGTCTGTGTGCACACGTGCAGTGCACGTCTAGTTGTGCAGGCGTGGCTGTGTGTGCACACGTGTGCATCTGTGTGCACGAGGTCTCCAGATGTGCACCTGGGTGTTTCCAGAGAAATACCCCAGGACACAAGGTCTTGTAAATTCTTAGACGGGAGTTTGCTGACCCCAGCCCAGAAGTCCGCATGCACGAGATGGGACTGAGAAAGAAAAGGTGCTGAGAGCAGGTGCTGCACCTGAGCTCCAAGGCCCTGCCCAGGGCTGGCAGAGCGGGTAGGAGGCCAGGCACAGAGCTGTCCCGTGGCTGCTGCCCTGTGGCTGTGGAGAGGAGGAAGTTTCTAGAAATTCTTAGGGGGCGACTTTCAATAACCACCCAGGAAGAAGCCCTCAGATGCCAATGGGAAGTGGGGGAAACAGATTTCTTCCAGAGAAGCTGGCCAGGGCCACAGTGATATCAACAAAGTGGCCCCTCGGTGGTCTCGGGAGACAACTGCACCTCCTTGGCCTAAATGTGCACTTGGAGCAGTGCCCGCCTTGAACTCATGTGGGCTCCCACCCCTACTTACGGTCAAATCCCCGGATTATCTGGAAGCCCCCAAGTGTGGCAGTGCCAGGCTGTACATGGAGAGGGCGCCCGGGGTCGCTAAGCTGTCGCCCGATCCTTCCCACACGCTCCTCCCATCAAAAGAGGAGTTGGTGGGGGACCGTGTCCCCGCTCCCAGCCAACGAGAATCACAAAGCGTTTCTGTTGCTTAAAAAGAAAACCTGGGCTCACTTCCACCCAGTCTCGTGGAAACCAGAGCAACAGAAAACTAGGAACGCTGAGGCCAGGCCACATGGCCAGAGGGCCCTGATTCTGGGGACACTCGTGTGCTTGCAGCCTGTCTGCAGACAGACCGCCAGGACTCAGGGAGGACGAGCACGGAGGTCTGCAGGGAATTTCAGGGAGCACACCACACAGAGAGCGCTGGCAAGCAGGGTACTCTGCTGCTGGTTTTCTGTTGCTTTTGCTCTCGGCATCTTGTGCAAAATCTGCGCTCTTTAATCTCCAGAGGCTTTTCCTCCAGACCCACCCTGAGGAAGGTCACGGGTCCCCATGGAAAGGAGGTGGGAGGCGTCCTATCGAAAATTCAGGAAACAACTGCTCGAATAAAGAGTGAGCTTTGAGGTGGTCTTCTGTCACCCCCTTGAAGAAATGCCCCCATCTGAAGAATGACAGAATCGACCAAAGGAAATCCCGATCTTTCGAAAGCCACGGTCAGAGAACCTGTCTCGAGTAGCCATGACAAGAGTCCTAGAGGCTTGGATCTCACGTGCCCCTAACAAATGCTAGACGTGGCCTCAACTGCCTCGGGGACCCGGGCTCCTGGTACCCTGAACATGCCTCCACCACCCAGTGCACAAAGCCCGCAAACCATTCCTTTTTATAAAGCGTAGAATGAATTCCAGGTCATTCCTAGAGTCCTGAGCTCATCACAGGAAACCAAAGGACAAGTGGTGGCCCCCAGGCTGGGTGTGTCCTCGGCCCCCGTAAGGGCCCCGAGTGTGGGAGGTGTCCCCCAGCTGGAGGCTGTGTTAAGTGGGGACCCAGGCGCCAATTCCAAGCTCCTGGGCAGGTCTGATTTCAGAACCACCGCAGGGTCCAACAGATGCGGCAACAGGAGGAGACAAGTGCCTCCGGTCGCTCTCCTGGATGAGCCTGACGTGGACATTCGGCGGACTTATTAACTCTTTTGTGGATTGTAGTACCAGTGAGTAGACTAACATTGCCGTCCACTTAAGGGTCTCAGTCTTTGACCTAAGGATCTGAGCAAAGGACTAATACAATCTCCCGTTCTATGAAAGGGTGGAAAGTACCCAGAGCTCGGTTTTGTAAGTTCAGAACAAGGTTTTGCCGCGAACGTTCTAATTAGAAGTAGCCGAGTGCCATCCTGACAGAAGTCAGCTCCATCCTGTTAGAATCTAAATACAGTTTCTAACCACCCCAGCTGGGGTCACAGAAAGGGAAGTAATATGAGGTTGCTTGTCAGGCTGAGTCCTGGGTGGTGAGGACACAGGCCGAAACTGGGTGAGAACACGGACCTAACACGCCAAGAGCTTCTGAACACAGGTCTTGACAGCATCTTCTTGGAGACCAGAGCATCTGTACCCTGTTCTACTGAAATCCTCTCAGGATGCAGTTCTAGACAGCACACACTCAACCCTACAGCCCCAGCTGATATGTGATAACAAGCTCTGTAGCAACAGAAGAAGAAACGGAAACACAGAGGACTTCCTGCTTCCCTCCAAGAGCTGGTCATCTAGAAAGGCACGCACATCTGACACGGGACCTCCCGGCTATTTCAGTGGAAGAGAAATGTAAATGCCTTCTCGTGTTCCACCTTCAAGAAGTGAATCTCCTGTCCAGGTGGCGACCCTGAGGTCACCTAACCATGACCGGAGCCCCTGGCCAACAGGCCAACAAGAAAGAGAGTGGAGAGCTAAGGCAGCTGGCAAGAAGAGGCTGCATGGGAACTCCGAGGATGGAGGCCAAACAACTGGACTTCAGAAGGTTCTGCTACCCCTAAAAGTCTCTCTGCCACGTCTTAGCTTCCTCCAGTTAAGAAATCCATTCTGGCTGACAGCTTCACTAACGTATATACAAATACCCCAAGAAGAGTAAAGAGAACGGAACATTCCCATCACAGAACGACTGTTTCATCAGATTGCTTTCCGCACCTCCTAGAGATACACACTCAGCTTTTTCCAAAGTATGTTCTGCCAAGTCCTCCACGCAGGAGCTGCTCTGGATAGCACTCAGCATTCTGCATGGCGTGTCTCCTGTGTGGAGCTCCACGAGGCATGTGAGACAGACAGTCGAGCTCCTTTCCCACAGGATTTCTCAAAACCTTATGAACATTGCTTACCTAGAGTTTCTCCTCTTTCCTGACTCAGGACCATCTTGGCCATTAGACGTGTTACTACGGCCTGGGAGATGTGGCAGGAAGGAAGGGAGTTCATCTCTGAGTTCCATTCAGGCTGAGCCTCCCGTGCAAACTGGGCCCCAGGAGGGAGAGATGCTGAGGGTGCCGTCCTAGGACCCAGGAGAGAACAGAGAGGGGCGGTGGGCTTATAACAGGCTGCTCAGGCCCTACCCAGCGGCTTTGTCCACCACGATTTTCTGAGGTGAGGACAGACTTCCTCCCTGCGGCCCCAGGGCTGCCTCTGCAGGCCCATCCACCCGACGACCTCCTCGCCACTCAGGATCCGTTCTCTGTCGTATTCAGCACCAGAGCAGCCATCCAGGTAACCAACCAAGGTGATGTCAACACCAGAGCAGCCCCGCACCAGGTGACTAAGTGGGCACGTGCACACACACACACACACACACACACACCCAGAGCCAGCTGCCTCCTGTAACAGAGAGCAGTTCTGTGGGATTCTGACCAGGCCCTTTCCTATTCACGTGCAACTTTTGTGATAAACCATCAAAGCAGCTCGAGTAATCCTGGAGGCTCCAGAATTAGCCCCATGAGTGCCATGCCCTCTGCTTTTGCTCCTTCCTTGGGGCACTAAAGGGAAAGCAGCCTTCACCCGGCAGCCGTCCACGCACGAGGCATTTCATGTGCCCCTCAGAGCATCTCCTCTGGTCCAGCTCGGGCAGAGTGAGAGGTGGTTGAAGGTAAACGGATGTCGTTGAATTTGTGTTCGGGCTGACCCAGAGCAAGGGAATGTGGTCGTGCGATGGAACTTAAGTTTAACGTCTGAGTGTGAATTTCCAGCTATTACATCTGAATTTTTTTAAGGCCAAAATATTGACAATGAAGCTCTCTCATTACCAAATTCAATAGATACGCCTCTCTTTTCATACAGTAGGCACGTTCCTGAGCAACTACATGAGACGAGAATTTTTAAAAATCAAATTATATTTTTCAAAGTACTTGGAGAGCTTTCTATTTAAAAGAATCCCACCAGGAATCCTCCCTGAGAATGAAGAATCCTATTGTAATGCAAATGATCACCTCCTAATTTATCTGTTTTCTAAATTCAAATAAACTCCAGTTTATTCAAAATGGTCAAAGAGCGGGGTCTTGTGGTTAATTGAATATTCATGTTAATCTGGAATCACCATACATACCTTGTGTTGATCACTAATTTTCAAGAAACAAGAATATAAAGAAATACAATAAAATACACTTAACCATGAAAGGGTGCAGAATCTAATTACTTTTTCTTTGACAATCCAAAGGCATTTTGGACCTCAAATTGTCCGACAGTCATGGGATCTGTTCATCCCTTAAACCTACTCAGACCTGAGTTTCCAGAAAGGATTTTAGGCTGAAGCAAACTGATCTGGGGAAATGACCTGGGAGTCTCATTTTTGACGTAGGTCTCCTGAATTATTTTTTACCTTCTCTATTTCAAAAAAAAATAGAGTTCAGAGTGTATATTTTTTTATGTCCTGGAAATGCATGGTCTCCGATTCTTTGGATTGTTTGAATATGCCGTTGACAACATCTGCACAGGTAGGTCCCCCTTTCAGAAAGCCAGTCCCATTCAGAATAATAAAGCAAGACTTAGCTGTTCTTCTCTGCTTGTTATCTAATGAGGTGTGGGAAAGGCCAACAATTCCGGGATGTACCAGGCTTACAGACAGTGCCTGCCCTAGGAATAGATGGTGATCTTGATTTCATACAATGATGAAGGAAATGATTCGTTTCAAAAGCAAAGCGCAGAGCATCCATCCTCCATCGCCGAAGCAAAGTCTCATCCCTTTGCTTCTTTCCAAATACCCTTCCATCCACGCTGCAGGCTTGAACTTGTTAAGTACGCTACAGCCCAAGTGCTTGATGTTTTAAAATCTATCCACTTCCCTGTCGTTTGTTAGAACTGCTTTTCCGAGGAATCCTGCGACCATATATTCCTATTTAAGCAAATAAGGTTAGCTCCCTTTTGCCATTCACAATTCAACAGTCCTCCTAAATTAATTTTTCCAAAAGTAATTCAAATAAAGGCTTCGTTGCCACTGCTCTTTCCTGAGACACAAGGTTGAATAAGGCATCTGAATAAAAATGTGTATTACGGCCCTTCTTTAATATTTAAGCATGACATTCATTGATTTGTTTCTTGTTTTCTGCAAACCTTGACAACATGATAAAATAAATCATAAGAACAAAATATAGTGGTAACATCTTTTATGGACTTCACATAGTCATCAATCTCAAACTGTGAGGGAATTATCAGTACAGCAAAAAGATCTATGTTTTAAGAGCTCCAACAGCCCACTAGCTGGAGGTTTTTCACAAGCAAACTCAAGGCAAGTGACTGATAAGCACCATTATTATTTTCTGAGAGCCTAGTTTATGGTGTGTTGCGGACGTGTTGGCGTATATGTTTCGGAAGCAAAGGTCTGATCAATTCTAAGTAGACATCTAGTAACATATAAAAAATATAACAAGGCTTCCTGCTGAGCGACGTTGTAGTACCCACCATCCCGTGTCAGTGTGACAGGCCCTGTATTGTATCTCTCATTACATTTAATACAGAATTAACCTTTCTTAATGTGATATACTACATATGAAACATGGATCAACCTCTAGGTATCTGGACACATTCCCATTGTATTTGTGTTTTGACTTTTAGCAACATCATTGTAAATAGAAAAAAACAAAAAAGCCTTGAATTGTCATATAATAACAACCTCTTGGACACTCCATAGGCAAAAGAGCTGGAGAAGAATATTGTTTTGAAGGTAATCCCATCTGGAGCTGGTGCCAGGGTTTAGGATAATGGGAGAGCCTGGAGCCTGTAACACCAAGCACAGCAAAGTTTTTTCACCATCATCAGCGCCTTCACTGGTGAAACTGTGTCCCTACCACACCTTCCAGGTGACACAGAAACCTGCAGCCTATGACCCAGCTGTTGGCGAAGCTACCATGCGGCCTCTGGGCACTTGGAAACATCTGAATGAGTGTGTTCCACGTGATGTTTTGTCCGTTAAGCATTATGTTCATGCAACCTAAGTTATGTTTTCCTTTTTTTGAAAAAAATCCACAATTTCTTGCCCGTGAATGCCGGGCCCTCAGTGGGGCTTAAAGTTTTAAGGGAAAATCACCAACAAGGGAAATGTTGGCCGCATCGAATCCAGTTGCGACAAAGTGCAACACGAGGATTATTCTGCGAGATCTGAATCATTACCAGCATTTTCTCCCAAGCATGTCACAGGGCTGGTAATGCAGAGGAATCATCTAAAACTCTGAAATGACGTTCCGGAAAGCACAGCGGCTTCAGTGCATCGAGTGGAGCTTTCTATCTGGAAAATGGGTAAATGAAACCTCTAGAGGCGGGGGGCTTCCGTCTCGGGATTGCAGGAGTAAATATTAAGACATTTTCTGACAAGCTGAATATCCGTGGTTTCCCACAAAGTCTCACCATGCTTTGCACTCCATAAATATCACTCCTCTTCCCTTACAATTTGAACTCCTTGAAATACGATGCCATGGTCCACGAAAGCACAGCTGCACTTTCATTGGCTGGAATCTCAGGCCTGCCCTCATTTACATAGGTGGGCACCATTCATCACCCTCATAATTAATTCAAGTCAATTACACCATTCTAAAATATCTCCTCTCCCAGGCATGTTGCATTCTTACCACCTACTTTTAATAAAATTATACTCACTATCCCTCTGGTTGAGTCACTGTAACTCCTGGAGGTTTTTTTTTCTCTCTCTCTTCTTTTCATTATTCTAACCAATTAAAGTCACTATGATTTTCTTTACTCGGTCTAAGAGAAATACCATCAGTATTATTGCTTGTTTAACATTTTGGTTTTCCATTTGTTAAATTTTATTAGCAATATTAGAAATGTGAATTACTGTATCTTCGCGGCCACAGATGTTCTTTTGAGGAGTTCGTGCACGGTTGGTGACGCTATATACATCCACTGTAAACCTTTCAGAGTCTGCATTTCAGTGCGGACTGCTAAGGTACCACCGGATAGGCAATTGGGAGAGAAATCATGGCGAGTGCAGGAAATGCCACCGGCGGCTCCAGTGAAATGTGGAGCGTGGGATGGCCCGAGGATCCCCCAGTCTGACCTGAGTGGTTGCTTCCCGGAGGTCCTTGATTTTTAGGGTCATAAAATGAAGCCTCTGCCCTGAGCCAACCCTTGCTGCAAAAACTCTAACACCCACATGGGGAGAGGTTTTACTCAATTGACTGATAAACCAAACAGTGGTCAATTTACCCATAAACACACTATATTTTATTCATTGATCTTCAGTTTCCAAGTCAGAGAACCAGGAAAGAGCAGAAGGGGTCGTGCACACCTTGAATGAATGGGCGGAGGGAAAAATGTGTTAACCAGATCCCAACACACACAGCACCTGCCCTACCACCAATGCCCACCCAAACACACCACACACTCACGGAACCAGAGACTGCTTCACCAAGTCCCAGAGCCTCCCCACACTGACTTGCAGCTCAATCATGTATTTTCCTGGGATCCCTAATTAACCTCCCTGAGATGTAATTAACTTGCTGAGTTTGGCTGGGGTGGTAGTGTTAGTCATATCAAACGAGGGAATAAATCTTTAACAATAACCTGGAATGTTGGCTCCATGAGGGCATGGACTGTGCTTATTGTGTTCACCGTACGTCCCCAGTACCTACAAGAGTGTGTGGTATACAGTAGGTGCGAAGTAAATGCCTGCTGAGTGAGTAAAGCCCTTAGTCACCTGATCCAGGCTCAGTTTCCCCGTTCTATCTCAGCATGCCTGGAGGCGTTTGCTGGCATCGAGCCGCTGTGCCTCTGTTTCCATCTATAAAACGGAGACGTTAACAGTGTTCACCTCAAAGGGCTCTTCTTGGACTGAGTAATTATATTTATATATATATATATATATATATACACATATATATATGGTGTGTGTGTGTGTTTGTATACACACATATACATACACATATGTGTATGTGGGGCGGTTGGAGACAGACAGACACACAGAGAGGAAATAGCACATAGCCTGCTCTCAGAAGAAAAGGACACTCTTATTAATTTTGCGTGGGGCTACCATTTATCACAGCTAGTAACATGGCTTCCTGAGCTGACCCAGCTTTGAATACACCTGAAGATCCTAATGAGATCAATTTTCTATTTCTAGAAAAATCATGGAGGAATTCCAGGGTTTGGAACAAGCCAGTGTCTCCAATCATTTCTTGTATCTTATCATTCCACACCATCGTACCATTTAAAAATCCAAACTGAAGAGACCCCGTGAAGAGTACGTGATTTCACAGAGGAAAGAATCTACGGAAACCTTTAATTCTGTGTGTAAATGATACATTAGGAATTTTTTTCCTTCTGAATACTAATATATAATTCTTGCAGGAAAAAAAAAAAGCCACGTGCCCCTTCTTATGCAGTGGCCTGAAAAATAATCTATAATATTGCATCAATATTCACTTAATAAAGGAGGAAGTTCGCATTGCTTATGGTATTTCTATTCGGTTCCCCCAGCCTGTAGATATTATGTACAAGAGTCGGTCCAGCAACATCTCTATGCCTTGTCAGTCATTTAATTAAGCAAAGAAAGCTTGCTATTCATTTTATTTCTGTATATGTTAATGTTAAAAACTAATAGAAAACAGCTAGTAAATTGTCCCCTGCATATATTGGACACAGCAACAATTACTCTGGTGGAGAAGATATAATAAAAGACGAAATTTTAATAGTATCTTTATTCCATTTATTCTCTTGGGCTTCTGTTTCAAGGTACTGTAGAAATTAACAATTATTTCTTCTCATTGTTTTTGATGATCTTTTTCTATTATCCTCCTACCCGACTTAAAATAAAAAATAATTTAAACTTACATTTTTTTAATCAATTTTATGGTGCCCTGAGATTTACATTCCAGGCATGAGGAAGAACTGAGAAAAATCAGAAAATCACCCAGAGCTTTCCCTTCTTGTTCTTCTGACAACTAGTTACGGCCATGCCCGTCAGTAGTACAACTGAGATGATCTTGATTTCAACTCGGAAATTCACATAATAAAAATAATTATCTTACACATCACTGTATCAACAAATATGTCTGCCTTGTATTTATGAATGTCTGTCATATGGTATACCTAAATAGTTGACACAGCTCTACTCCATAAAGCAATTAACTCAGTTTATATGGCAAATTGTCTAAGGATTTCTCCAGAATGCTTGGGGAAATCTACAAACTAAAATATTCTCCAATTTATTGACATGCTACCACGTTGAAAAAAGTAGGCCACCAATAACCAGCTTTCTTTGAAACCTGGGATCTTATTATTATCAGTGTAGGGACTAGGAGACCCCTGGCTTGGCTGAAATATAGAAGACCGATTTTACCTTGTAAAGAGGTCTTTTGTTCTTTGTTTTGGCAAAAAAAAACACGTGTTCATGATGAATAAAAACGTGCTATCAAGACAATATTATTTAAAAGTGGAAAGTTTTCCTTGGTGAGAATCTCATCAGAGTCACTTCTGAGACCCTGGAACATGTTCAGTTCAAGTCCCATTTGGTTTTCTGTGGGATTGCTCAGATTCTCCATGGAGACATGCAGGTTCACCAGCCCTGGGAGGTGTAAACCCTTGTGACTCTCCCTTAAATCCACAGAGCCATGAGTCCTCCCAGGTCCAGTGAAATCAACCAGCCTGGAAATGCACACGTTGACTTGCACATACCTGCTATTACCTAAGTGTGCTGTTTTCCCATTGATGCATAAAAAGTCGCCACAAATTTAGCCACTTAAAACAATACACAGTTACGAGCTCACAGTTTCCATGGGTCAGGAGTCCAGCCAGAGCTTAGCTGGGGTCTCTGCTCAGGGTCTCAGGCTGCAGTCACGGTGTCAGGGGGGCTGCGTGTTTCCGGAGGTTGGGGACCTCTCCTAAGCTCATGTGGTTGTTGGGTTGTTCCTTGTGGTTTTAGGACTGAGGTCCTACTTTCTTGCTGGTGGTCAGCCATGGGCTGTTCTCGGGTCCCAGAGCACCCTCACCCTGTGATGACCTTCTTAGGGACCCTCTAACAACATGGCAAGCTTACTTCCTCAAAGCCAACAGGAAGGACCCAGTCCCTCTTTAAAGGGCTTTTATCTGAGTCACTCAGGCCCACGCAGGAGAATCTCCCTGGAATTCATTCAAAGTGAAGCTGACTGGGGAGTTGATTACATCTGCAGGAAAGTTCCATCTTTACCGAAAACTGTAATCAAATCACGAAGCAGCATCCCATTCCATTCACAAGTCCTGCCCGTACTTCAAGGAGGGGGTTATACAGGGCGGGGGAGAGGGAGAGGATAGGCCCCAGGGATTGGGAATTTGGTGGGGCATCTTAGAATTCTGCCCACCACAATAAAGGAATCTAGAATATGAGTGCTGTATGAACCTAGGAAAATTATCTAAAACCTGGGAATTTATCCCTAATTTGCCTTAAATGCCTGGAATTTTCAGAGATATAAATAAATCCAAAAGCAATTATTGCTGCGCCTGTTATTTCTAAGGCCACCTCGGGGAATCATCTTAAATGAGCTCATCTCCCATACCCCAGCTCCCCTTGAAACAAATCTTTGCTCAGATAATTATGAAAAACTACAGCAAGTGCACTTCTTGGAGGGAAACTAACAGGAAACCTCAGCTTCGTTCACTGGGATGCCTGTTTCCAGCCAGGGATCAATAGGTTCTGCTGGGCCTGGATGGGGTTGGGATGGACTGGCCTGTCCTCGCCCTGCACCTGATCACCTTGACTGTCCACCAGCTCGTCCCCAAAGTACCTAAGAACTCTCCCTTCTCAGCTGTACCAAAGGGCCCAGATTTGAAATCTCACTCTGTTTTCAGCTAGTCGCTAACCTCTGGCCCGTGACTGCTTCCATCTGCCCTTCCTGGAGTCAGACTGATGATGCTCAGCTCAGGCTGCACCCAGCTAATCACTGCCTTCCAACAAGTCTACCCCATCCCTTCCCTTAACTCCACTACTCTTGTTCCAGTCTTGTGAGACCCTGAAAAAGCCTCCCAACATGTCCCCCTCCTGCTCCCCAGAACGTGTAAATATACCACCTTCCATGGTCAATGGGACTTTGCTAGTGGGATTAAATTAAAGACCTGGGTGGGGAGATTACCCTGGATTATTCAGGTGAGCCCTCGGTGCAATCCCAGGGGTCCTTCTCGGAAGGAGGCAGGAGCAGAATGAGAAGTAGAAGAGGCGAGGCGGGAAGCCAGAGGTGGAGTGATTGAGGAAGGGGACATGAGCCAAAGGATGCAGCAGCCTCTGGAAGCTGGAGAAGGCTAGGAAAATATCTCTCCCCGGGAGCATCCAGAAGGAGCCAGTCCCGTTCACCTTGACTTCAGCCCAGTGAGACTGATTTTGAGTTTCTGACCTCCAGAACTGTAAGACTATAAATCTGCCTTGTTTTAAGTCTCTAAATTTGAGGTAATTTGTTACTGCAGCAACAGGAAGCTGGTGCAGGTGGGGAAGGATGTCCTTCTTCAAGGCCTCCTGATCGTCAAGGCTCCATCTCTCTCCAGATGCTGTATTGGTGTGAGCTGGGCTCGGCTCTTTGAACGGGGCCTTCTTTTTAAGCCCAGAACACAGTGAGACTAGACCCAGAATAAAAATTAGTCACCCAAGGGGCAAGAATACCAGCTATGAGCTGAGGCTGGACGATTCCTATATTGGTCCATAGAAGAAGGCAGGAGCCACATTGTTGGGACCTTGGTCAGAATCAGAGTCTTTTCTGTCCCCACCCCTGCTGCAGGAATGATTTCACATGGTGTGTGATTTATCTAGAAGAAACCATACCTGACAAACTTTCATTTGCCTTAAATGATGAATTAAAATAAAAAAACAGAAAGACTGGAGTGCTAGTATATTCATTTCATAATCTAACAGACACGCGGCTCAAGACTAAAGAACCAAAGCTAGAGCGTTAGACACATTATTTAAATTAAAAATGTAACCAACTGAAATAATATTAATGGTGATATCAAACATAGGGATAAGTTAGTGAGATTGGTATACACAGGGTTGACATCCAGGTGCAGCAAGGCTGTAATCACTCTTAAAGTATTGAAATGGTTCCACAGAGCTTGGGGAACAGTCACTGCTCCTGTCTCTTCCCCTCCCCATCACCTCCCTCCACCAGTCCTTCCATTGGATTCCATCCCCCGATTTAGCAACTAAAAGGTTAACAGCTGGTGTCGCAGCACACCTGTGGAACCTACCCCAGCACCTTGGACAGCGCCCACACCTGTTGACTAATGCCTGGGTGCACCTGTTGTCAAAGACGTTCAATATGTCCCCTGAGTATAAGTAAAATCCTTATCTTCTACAAAAGTATAAATTCACATTGTATACATCCAAAAAACAAGTACTAGAGTTATAAGCACATTACCTTCAATTATGAAGGCCAACCAGAGCAGGGAGAACAGGAAAGTTACATCTAGGGAACAGAATGGAGTGGAAGGGGCAGGGTAGGGAGTACTGCTTTCCATCCTCATTGCTTCTGGACAAGTTATTACCATCTACATGTTTCCCTCTATTAAATAAAAATTAAATGCCTCCTGTTCAGCAAGTCCCATGTCATGCCCCTCTTCCAGGATGTGGAAGAGGGTTACACATCCCAGGCTTCCTGCAGCCATAGGTTGGGACCACGTTACTGGTTCTAGCAGGTGGGTTGTGGGCCAAAGCCCAGGAGAGTGAACGGGAGGTTTTAGTGCTCTCTCTCTGGTCCTGCTGTTGTGACCTGGTAGCCATGTGTTGAGACGGGAATGGTACAACATGGGAGCAGCCTGGATTACTGAGTCACCAGGTGGAGGACAGCCAACGGGGGTTGCCACCCAGAGCATGCTTTGCATGGATGAAAATAAGCTTTGGGGTTTTGTTACATCAGCAAAACTTGGCCTATCCTAACTAATACACTGTAAAAATAATGGCATGTCTGGGTGTATCATCTATGTGTCATATAAACTTTTAGATGGATGGAGTGTCCACTCCGCCACCATATCATACAGGATGGCAGGGCTTCCCCCATCACTCAGCAGGTTGTTTTTACTACATCAAACCATAAATGTCAATGAGAAGAAGCAACTGATGCTGTAAATCAGTACTATCTCCAATGTGCAAATAATCAATTCCAAATGATCTTTTGGTTAATGAAGGACAAGTTTTTTCCTTTCCTTTCCATTTCTTTTTCCTTTCTGTATTTAAGCAATGCCCCTCAACAGACAGAGCAGGAGGCTGTGTTGCCCAAGATTAGGCATCTCTCAGGAGCAGGGCTGGGTGTGTCCTGTGGTCAAGGTAAATGAGTGTCATACCTGTCTTTAAAATGTTCTGCTCAAAGCATCTCTTACTGTTTAAACAAACACCTAGGGTAATGGACAGTAGACTCATTTGTCTGAGAGCAAAATGTTTTCTGTCCCTTGATTTGAAGAAAATAAATGAGTGCAAGTCCCCGCATCCATAAAAAGCTACCTATGTAGCCACCTGCTCCAGTCTTCTTATGAACCTTCCAGAACCTTCCAGAGTGGCATGGTGGAGAGAGAAGGGAGAAAGTGGCCGGGCCTATGATGTGGCAGGGACTCGGTGACAGGCAGTTACAGCTTTGCCACCCAAGGAATAGCTGTTAGGATCAAAGAGCGTTTCTCCACCACCATGCCTAACAGCACTGTTGCATGCTGACAGGGCTTCAGTGTGGGCAGCCCAGGACACGGAGAGGCAGAGAGCAAGCCTGCAGCTCAGCCCTGATTCCTCAGAGCCTTGGAGTGGCCGCTGAGGCTTTGCAACCTGCATCTCTGTTAAGGGGAGCTACTTCCCAGTAACTTGGGCTTGCGTTTGCTGAGAAGCATGTGGCCACTTTTCATATATTTTTAATATTCTAGTTATCACGCAAAATCTCATCAATGAGAAAGTTTAAGCAGTGTGCAAACAAGGCAGCCTGCCGAGCCACTTTAAGATACCTAGGACACCATGTCAACACGCAAACCGCATGTTGTGTTTCTGATTATATTTAATAACACAAAATTAGCTTTTCTTCACGTAACATATTGTGTCTGCAACACTATTTGTTTGAACTAAAAACACCCTTCTTACTTTTCCATTGTAATAAAAGGACTCATGTGGTGACCAAAATTTCTAGCCATTTTTATGCATTTGCAAAACAGTAGGAACATGGAGCAATTCTCTGAAACCAGCCAGAGAGGGACATGCTGAAATGGGCTCCATTACCCAGGGGCGTGGTGGATTGTTCCAGACATCTGGGATTGGAGCGCTCAGCGGTTACTCGCAGGCAGACCCAGGCCACGCCATCCTGAGGGCATGGTTCCCATTTCTCCTTCCTGCACCCGGGTCTGTGTAGATAAGGCCAGAAACGTGTCAGCAGGCAGCTCATCTCATGCACTCCAGCCTCTCAGGGCTAAGCAGGGGAAGACCAGCATCGGGCAAGGAGGGCTTGGGATGTGTCCATGTTGGCATCCATGCAGGCTGGGGCAGTAACTGCTAAAGGGGGTAGTGGGGGGACTGGGCGTGACACCTCCAAGTCGAGGAGACGTGCCCACCCAGTGGGAGCACAGGGGTTTAGCGCTCATACTGCTGGTCTTGGGGTTCACTCTGATGCTAGACTTTTCCATCACCTGTTGCTGCCCCAAATAATTTTGAGTTCAAATATAAAGTTTACTTCGTGCTCATTTCTAAGCTGGCAAAGATCATGGGGCATGGTAGAGTTTGAGGCTGGGAATGAAGGGAGGATGGAGCTCCTAATTCCTGTATACTTTTTCTTTCCATACTTCCTTGTTCTCAACAAATTCTCCGTAGGCTTTTATTAAGCAAACACAAAAGATAGGAGGACCCCTCTGGCAGCCTCTGTTACTCAGTCCAAGACACAGGAAGGCCCCAGGCTAGAGTTCCCATGTGCATCTGGGCTCTTGTACAATGTGGCGAGTATTCAAGATGGACGTGCGGCTCTAAACAGAAAATTCAAAACAGACTCCTGATCACTGACAGTCTCAGAAAGAACCTGGGATTCGCCTGGATTTAGTTCTGGTTTAAAGCCATGAGGAGAAGTGGGGGTCAAAACTGCACCCAGACAGTGAGGATGCTGGTGACAAGGTGAGGAAGGCAAAGGCCATTTTCACGGATGGACAAAAGGAGGAAAATTTGCCTTGACAGCTTAATATGAAGAAAAGGATGAGACTATTTCCCCCAAATATTAAACCCAAGAGCATATTGTGCAGTGGTAATGCAACTAGAGCAAAAGCTAGCTATTTAAATATCTTCCTTCTAGAAAAATCTAGAGACGCTAACACTATTATTAGATGTTGCTTTACAAGATTAATGTATTAATAAATAGCATGCAGCTGATAGTAGTAAAAATTATATTCCATCTTCAAGAATCCCTACCCCAACAACACAAGGAAATCTTGAAAAATACTAGTAATGGGGAAGAATTCCACTTTCACGTATCAATGTATACTACTGTGCACGTCACACGCAGCACACTAGGTGACTCCAGAAAATCAGACCACAGCCAGACAGGGAGCTTAGACTAAAAATGAAAGTCCTGGGCTTCCCTGGTGGCGCAGTGGTTGAGAGTCCGCCTGCCGGTGCAGGGGACACGGGTTCGTGCCCCGGTCTGGGAGGATTCCACATGCCGTGGAGCGGCTGGGCCCGTGAGCCATGGCCGCTGAGCCTGTGCGTCCGGAGCCTGTGCTCCGCAACGGGAGAGGCCACAACAGTGAGAGGCCCGCGTACCGCAAAAAAAAAAAAAAAAAAAGAAAAGAAAGTCCTGAGATAATTAAGAAAACACGTGATGTCAAATGGATGCAGGAGAGAAAGATTATTCAGTGCCTGGTGCTAAATTATTAAAAAATTAATCTAAATCCTTATCTCATATCTCACAACAAACAAATTCCAAATGAAAATAAAAAGTAAGTGAAAAATAACATGTAAGGAAAAGTAATAAATATACATGATTTTTAAAAATATACAAGTTTAGTGTGAGAAAGGCCTTTCCAAGCACAAGACCTAAATAAGGAAACAGAAGAAATTATTAAAGATTTGTGTAAATAAAAATTTAAAAAAATGCTAAAAGGGGACATGCCTAATATACAATTAAAATGGAAGCCAACTGAGAGAAAACGTTTGCTAAATATCAATCTATGACTAGCTCATGGTTATTTGCCTTAAGATAAAAAGGAATATTCACAAATCAATAGGAAAAAGATGAACGGAAAAGTGGGCAAATAACCTGGCAAGGTGATTCCCAGAAGAGAAATATGAATGGTTAGTAAAGTTCTGAAATAGTGAGCTAGATCACCCAGAGTCACAGGTAGCCAATTATCCAGGGTTCTTACTGTGTCTCTGTTGTTAACTCAGTAGGGTTTCATCTGTTTCTTTTGTTTTTCTTTGCTTTTTAGTGATGGTATCAGGGTCCTCATTAACCTGGTCGAAGGGAAGGGCCATTCTCATGTTGCTAGGTGAAACTTTAACTTGCTGAAAGCTTTCTAGAGGGAAATTTGGCAATGCACGTAAAGTTTATTTAAAATATGCACGGTCTTTGACCCTGTGGTTCCATTCCTAGGGATTATTCTGAAGGAAAACTAAAATAAGTTCGAGAATTAGTTTACTAAGTTCATACAGTAAATAATTAAGTTCAACACAGTATTATTCATAAAATTCAGAAACTTTGTATCCTAAGAGTGAGGGCCACAATCCCCATCTCTCAGAAACCCTGTGAGGACTCAATCCAACGCAACACGTAGAGTCTGGCACAGAGCTGGTTTGTATTATATTATTACCCTTGTTGGTGTTGTTGTTTAGCCATACGAAGAACTATGAGGTGCCGTTAAGAAAAATGTTGGAGAAATACACGCATTCATCTGGGAAAATTTGAGATACAGTAAATGCGGAAAAAGCAAGCTACAAAACAACACTTACAGGAAAATCCTGTTTTTGAAAAGAAAAATATATATGATTATGTATCATAAACGTTCTGAAAGGAAATATACAAAATGTTAATAGTGCCTATCTATGGATTCTGGGACAATACAGTCATTCTTTTATTCATAATTCTCTGTATTTTCGTATTCATCTACAATGATTAGGTATTTCTAGGGCAATAAAACAAATAAAGTATTTTATCTAGGAAGACTATTTAGATACAAAGGAAATACTTGCGATACAATGGACAGTGAGAAAACAATCCAGCTGGCATGCGCACCAATCTCAACCTTGTAAGAGCATCTGTGCACGTGGAGGAGGGTTGGAGGTTTCTGCGGGCAAATGAGCATAGGTGCGTCGTGTGATGCTGGAACCTCCTCGGGTGAGGAAAGAGGGGCTCGTGCCCTGCACCCTGAACTTTACAAGCTCCTGCTCTGGCTCCTCACCTGCTCGTAAGACAAGGTCAAGAAGACCCCAGGGTATAAGCTCACCTGGAATTCGTGGCCCCTGGCTGACCCCAGCCCGTCTCCTCTGTGACCTGCCCTGTTGAAGGCACGTCCAGTCAGAGGCTCCAAGCCTAGCCCAGGGGCCACTGTGGGTGCACGTGAGGGGGCAGAACTCGTGTGTAAGGTCCTCAAAGTGCAAGAGGTGGTCAGAGGTGGAACGCGTGGTCCAAGGCTAGGTGCCAGCTCTCCCACTGCCATGCTCAGGAGTCCCACACCAAACTCTAAACTCTGGCCTCCCTTCCAGGGAGCCAGGGAAGCATCTTGGCCAACAGAGGACAAGCAACGGCATCTATCCGACAGCTTGGTTAGTTGCATTGGTGACTCTTCCGTATTGAGTCCCATGGCCTGTGTCTATATGACTCTTACTCCGGACCTACAATTTCAGGGGTGGGCTCAGGTGGTGAGGTTATCGCTATCACTGCTGCTGTTGTTGTTGATATTTTATTTTCTTTACTATGGCTGCAAGTGGCCTTTTTCATTACAAAAATTAGAAATAAGGAAATATCGGCTAAATGGCGCATTTCCCTTAGAATGAGGGTTGTGGCAGCCTGCCGGTGGCCTGGTCCCCACCCCAGGTGGCTCACAGGTTGAGTATCCACTCTTGTCCAGGGTCTGTGGTCAACCTCTGCCCCTCCCAACCCCCTGCATTCCTGTGTTGGCTTCTCCGGATCCAGAGGCCTCTACCAGCCCTGGCTTCATGGCTGCCACCAAGTTCCATGCATGTTGCTCCTGGTCACATCCTGGAGGGCTGTAGCTCCTAAATACTTTGCTTGCTTGTCCCAAAAGTCTGGGGGCTTTTCCAGCAAGACCTGCATTTAAGTCCTGAGCAGAGGCTCCTGGCTGACCATTGGCTTGTAGATCTACCTCTGCTGCCCCCTCTCTCAAGGGGGACCTCCAGATGTGAGCAGGGCTGAACCTCCGAGTCCATCTAATTTTCAGCCTCTCTTCAGACCAGTCCCTACTTTTTCCTCCGCGTGTGTGTGTGTGTGTGTGTGTGTAAGTGCACAGCAGGAAATGAGTTGCTGTCGCTGGTTTTCAATAGTATGACCATTACCAGCTCTCCCAGGCTGACAGTGGCATCGACGTGGCTGCTCTTCAGGGAGAGTGACTGTGATGAACGGGACCCCAGGGGTGCCTCCTGGACCTTCAGACAGCACCTTGCTCCCTGTCTGTGCAGAGGAGCTGGGACCCGAGGGCCCAGGGGGCACCCGGTGACGTGGACCAACATGCACAGGGCATAACAGTAGTAGCCGCTCGATAAATGCTGGATGAATTCAGTTTGCTCTTTGGGCTCAGGAGGAAATGGGACCAGCTCAGTGTTAAAACACTGCAAGACCATCCTGGCCTGGTTCTGTTCTACGTGCGGACACGGATGCTCCTTCCTCGGGCTTCAGAGGCACAGGGCAACCCTTATGTGGGTTTTAACCTGGAGAGAATTCAGAGATTCATGATCTTGGATGGGAAAAATTACTGAAATGTGGCCTATCTTTAATCCTGAATGCAGGCAACAGACCATGGTGCTATTAGCAGTAAGGATAGAAATCAAGAGATGCTTTGAGACATCTGCTACAAACACAATGCGACATGGAATGTCAGTAATTCTCAGCATCCCTTCTACAAAGAGTGTTGACCATCCCTCCACCAGACCAGGTCACTAATGTGTTAAAGGAGCACATATCATGCATTTACTATAGTGTCTGTACCGTCCATACGTTTTTGTCACTATTTGAAAACTTAATTTCGGTTATTTCAACAATATTTGGTTTCATTTCCTAGATTTTTAAAAATCATTTGAGAAGGGGGTCCTGAGACCAGCCAAATGCCAAAGGTGTCCATAGAAGAGAAATTGTCCGAGCCCCCCACCTTCAAATGTGCCATGAGCTTAGCGCCCCATTAGTCAGTACCTTCAGGTTGTAAACTAGGCAAAATAGATATTTTCCAAGGGAACCAGTCCTCGTTTCATATGTCCTAGCTTCCTAAATTTAAGTGGCAACTTCAACTTTGTTCCAGCACTCGGTGCCAGGAACACAAGATGAAAGAGGGCTGTGGAACGAAGCCAACCACAACCCAGCCCCCGAGCCAGGAGAAAGAATAGACAAAGCTGGAAAATAAGCAGAGGGCTTTGTTATTATGGTAACTTTGGCTGGTGTAAGTAAACGCCAGCTTTAAAACGCTCAGGGTCAGACAGAAGCAAAGCTCTGGGGCCTATTTGTTTGGGAGCCAGGGATATGGGGAGAAACCACCAGGATCATAATTCTGGCTGGCACCGTGGGGTAATGACCCAGAACTGGTTTGTTTTGACAGCGAAAACCTGAGGCAGATAACTGAATGCTGCACCATTAAGACCAAGCGGGCCTCTCAGATGAGCCTGGAACCAAAGACGTCAGCTGCCTGAGGACACCACCTTCTCTTTGTCTCCATGTGGGCAGCGTTAAGCATGGGGGTTTACCCAGAAGCAGCCTGGAATATAGGTTGGCCAGTCAAAAGAAAAGACGAGGCCTCTGGGCCGCTGTGAAAGCCAGCACACGTCTGACTGGCAGCCCCACCAAACGCCCATCTAAGCCAGAGCCTGTGTATCCACTATCTCCAGATCCAATTCGTGCAAGAGGACATGCTTGCATTTTGTCTTCCTCCCTCCAAGATGGAGGCTGTGACGCCCACATGCCCAGCCCCTGTTTGAGAGACGAATGTAACCCCTAACTTGGCATTTTAAGGATATTAACAGATATTTCAATCAGTAAAACAAAATCCACAGAAAACAAACAAGATATGACACCTCCTCAACTATCGAGCCCCGGAGCAAATCCAGCCCACTCTTCCCCCAAGAACATTCCAAGTCCAGTGGTGGCCCCTAGGACTGAGTGCAAAGCAAACTTTGAAGGGATATTAGGAAATCCCTTATAAAAAAGTGAATCTTTCTGGCTAAGACAGAGGAGCCTGTAGCAGTGACGTGACCCTGCTATTGAGAACAACTGTAAAAGCTGGATAGAAAAAAATCTGCTTGAGGACACTGGAAACCAATCAAGACAGCCAGGACTGGAGGGTTCGAAATCTCAGAGGGAAGGGAAAAGCAGTGGGGTGAGTCTTCTGTTCACTGGTGCTTTTTTTCCCACTGGGGTATTTGCCAATTTACAGCATAGGAAATAGAGTTGAAAGAAAGTGGTAGCCCAGAAAAGTCTCAATGGGCTGAGAAGACAACAATTGGAATGCAGTGTCGCCAGAAAATGAGAGGCCAAGATTCTAGTGTAAAGGAAACCCCAAGAGAATAACCCCTGCCATTCCACACCCAGTTCTCCCCGGGGCAATTGTCAATGCTGAGCGATGAATGCAAGCACAGGGCAAAGGAGGAGACACCAAGAGCAAAGCAGCTGCTAAGAGGCTTAAAATCTAAGCAGGGATTTTGGCAGACGCAGAGTCCTGGCGAGAAAAATATTGAAGTTCAGAGCCCACTAAGGAGGAGGGCCCTGGTAAGTACTGCCGGTTCTCGGCTGAAACACTGTAGCCCAGGAACAAGGGCAAACCATAAGTAGGTCACCCTTTCCACAGCTGGAACCCAGCCTAGGTAAGGTCAAGGTCATCTTCCCCTACTCTATTCCCCCTCAAGAAGAAAATGACAACATCATCCACTGGCTTTACTCTTTTTATATGAGGTCTTGACGTTCAAGTACAAACTTATCAAGTGAGACATGCAATAGGAATAAATGATGAAAATCAAGAGAAACAATTGATGACAGGAATAGGCTCACGGGTGATCGAGATACTAGAGTAATCAGATATGAACTTGAATTATAATAAATATATTTAAGAAAATTAATGAAAAATAGAGAATTTCATCAGAAAACTGGAATCTAGAAGAAAGAATCATAGTGAAATACAATACAGAACTTGAGAATTTAATCAGTGGATTTACCTGAACGTTAGACACAGCAGAAGAGATGATAAGTGAAATGATGACAGGTCAATATGAAAGATCCAGAATTGGCACAGGAAAACGTAAGAGATATATGAGACAGGGCAAAGAAATCTAGCCTATGGTTAACTGGAAAGGTTAGATAAAAAGCACCATTTGAAGAGATAGTGGGTGAGAATTTTCCAACTCTGACAGAAGAATTTCAAGATGTTCTACAAAGCCCCAAAAAGGACAAACACAAAAGCCACTTCATACTAAAACTGAAAAGCAAAGACAGGAAAAAATGTCTCATAGCAGAAGCAGCCAAGGCTAAACAAAGGAAAAATAATCAGATGGACAAGTACTTTCTCAGAAGAAACGAAGAAAGCCAGAAGACAATGGAGAGAAGTCTTTAAAATGCTAGAAGAAACTAATAGCTAATTTAGGAATTTATGCTCATTGAAATATCTTTCGAAAATGGAGAACACATGACATTTGAAAAATGAGAATATTTATTTACAGTATACCCATACTAAAAGAAATATTAAAGCAAATTATTAAGGCAAAAAAATGGTAATAAGTAGATTTACATAGTGCAGAAAGAAGCAAAGGCCATTAGAAAGGGTAACACAACTAACGTCATTCTCAGTAGTGAAAAGCTAAAAGCCTTTCCTCCAAAACCAGGAAAAAGACAAGGATACCTACTGTCACCACATTTACTCAACATAGTTTTGGAACTCCTAGCCAGAGTAATTAGGTGAGAAAAATAAATAAAAGACATTCAGTTTAAAAAGGAAGAAGTAAAACTCACTATTTGCAGATGACATGATATATAGAAAACCCTAAAGACACCACCAAAAAACTAACTATTAGGATTAATACATGAATTCAGTGAAGTTGCAAGATACAAAATCAATACACAGAAATCTGTATATACTCTACAGTATTTCTATATACTAATAACAAACTATAAGAAAGAGAAATTTAAAAAAACAACACCATTTATAAGTATACCAAAAAGAATAAAATACTTAGGGGTAAATTTAACCAAGGAGGTGAAAGACTTGTACACTGAAAACTATAAGACATTGATGAAAGAAATCAAAGAAGACACAAGTAAATGGAAAGATCTTCCATGCTCATGAATTGGAAGGAATAATATTGCAATGTCCTTGCAATGTTGGAAAAATGATCAAAGATTTAATCTGAGGTTGACTCTAATAAGCAAGAATGTGCAAGTCATCCAGGCTCAGCAAAAATCTCTAGCATAACCATGACAGAAAAAGTAAAAAGAACATTTAACCAGTAATCTGATCGAGAGTGAAAATTTAAAGAATAAATAATGTTTTATTACATTAATTGGCATCAGGTTAGGGCAAATAGAGAAAACAAGTAAAAACTAAAGAATAAGACTTCAAATATAATCCCTACACCAAAGTTTACATCGAATGTAAATGGAGTCAATACACCAATTGAAAAACTCATATTGTCTTTTAAATGAAATTTTTAAAGCCTAACTACGTGCTGCTTACGTATATGCTAGATGCTGCATGTTTTATTGGCAAAGACACAGTCAAGTTCAGCGTAAAAGAATGAAAGTAGAGATCCCATGCAAACATCAGCCCCCAAAAGACACCTGTACCTATGTTCATATCAGACAAAGTAGACTCTAAGACAAGACATATTATTAGAAATGAAGAAAGAGATTTTATAACGATTAAAGGGAAAGTTCAGCAACAAGATAAAATAATCCTAAGTGTGTTCCACCTAATAAAATGGTCCCAAAATATATAAAGAAACCAAACAGAAGTAAAAGCAAAAACCATAGAAATCCACAAATTTACTTAGAGATTTTAATACAGTTCTCTCAGTGGAAGCTAGAATAATCAGAAAAAATAAAATCAAAAAGTTTATAGAAGAATTAAAAGCAACAGTTAACAAATTTGACCTGTTTGACATACATAGAATACCACACCCAACAACTTCAGGGTACATATTCTTTACAAGTGCACACAAAACCCTTCTTAAAATAGAATTTATGTTGGATTATAAACCAAGTCTCAGTATATATAATATGTTCTATGATCAGAGTAGAATTGAGCTAGAAATCGATAAAAAAAGATAACCAGAAATTCCTTCCTAATTGTTTGGAAATTAAGCAACAATTCTGAATAATATATAATCGAAGAAGAAATCATAATGGAAATTACAAAATGTTTTCAATTAATTTTTATTGGAGTATAGTTGCTTTACAATGTTGTCTTTGTTTCTTGCTGTTCAGCAAAGTGAATCAGTTATATGTATACATATATCCCCTCTTTTTTAGATTTCCTTCCCATTTAGGTCACCACAGAGCACTGAGTAGAGGTCCCTGTGCTATACAGTAGGTTCTCATTAGTTATCTATTTTACACATAGTAGTGTATATATGTCAATCCCAGACTGAATAATAATAAAAACAAGTTATACCAAAATTTGCAAATAAAGTAATACCTAGAAAGAAATGTATAGCCTTAAATACATTTATTGGACATGTGTAAAGGCTGAAAAATTATGATCTAAGCCAAAGGCGCTTAAACTTCTTGGTCTCAGCACACCTTTTTAGTCTTAAAAATCACTGAGGATCGCAAATAACTTTTGTTTATGTGAATAATATCACTCATTATTTACCATATTCTAAACTAAAACTGAGACTCTTAAAAATATTTATTAATTCTTTTTAAGTAACAATAATGAATCAATTACATGTTAACATTGATAACATTGTTTTAGAAAAAAATTATATTTTCTAGAGCAAAATATTAAGTGAAAAGTTGGGCATTGTTTTGCATTTTTGAAAATTTCTGTAATGCCTGGCTTAATGGAAAACAGCTGTATTCTCATATTTGCAGCTGTTTTCAATCTGTTGTGATATTTTGTTTTGGTTGAAGTATAGAGAGAAAATTCAGCTTCACATAGCTATGTAGTTGGACAAAGAAGTATTTTAATAGCCTTGTCAGATAATTGTGTAGGTCTTCTTTGATACTACACCAAAATTTGGCGGGTATAGTTTCTTAAAGGTTAATTGCAATGTGAAATCTGAACCCATGTGAATGCCTTTTCTATACTCTGTTGCATTAAAATCCATTGTCTGTCTTACACATTGAGTGGATCTTTCACTCATACATGATTTTATAACCTTATGCAATGGTCATTTGGAAAATATTAGTTTACTGAGTTATGTAGATCTTGCAAATATCAACACATTATCCTTATACAATTTTTAAATTATACTCATTAATGTCTCTACCTATCTCATTATAAAAGTCTCAAAGTATAGGTAAGGTATCAAGTTCACAGTCAGTGGGACCAACCTTCCCAGTTTGACTGGGACTATTCCAATTTTAGCACCGAAATTCCTGCATCCCAGGAAACCCCACAGTTCTAGGCAAACCAGCATGGTGGATCAATAGTTGGTGAATGCAAGTCTTCCCAATTTTTCAATTTTGCTTAAAAGCTTGAAGTTTATCATTGGCAACAAATACTCTCAGTGATTTTTCTAGAAATGACAGGCCCATTCTATTCTTCTTTTGGGAAAATGTCTGCTAAATACCCAAGTTGGAATAACCATAACGTGTCTGCCAGTTATTTTTTCGAGTAAAATAGCAATCCATGAAAAACTGGGCTCGTTCACTTTGTGTCACAATCACAAAAGTGCTTTTCTTTGAGTCAGTCACTGGACTTCAGTATTCAGCAGAAATGCTTTATGCATATTTCTTATTTTGCCATACAGAATATTTATTACAAGAAAAATCTAATTCATATTTTTTACCACTCATCAAATATACTTTTTAAGTGAAACGAGCATTTTGTTTGTAAGTATGTGGCATCAAAGAATATAATGACTAGTAACACACTTTGGTGCTGCTACACTAATTCAAGCTACAGCACCAACAATTTTATTCACTGTTGTTTTTACACCATCAATAAAAATAACGACACCATAGAAAAGGTAATGAATATTGTGTTATATTGCTTTAGTATTATTATGAGAATATATTTTACTTCATTGGGATCCTAAATTTCCTGGGTACCCCCAGGGTTCACAGAAGTTGATTTGAGAACTAATGCCCTAAATACTCATATCAAGAACCCAAAAACTAAAAGTAAGTTGAGGGCTTCCCTGGTGGCACAGTGGTTGAGAGTCCGCCTGCCGATGCAGGGGACACGGGTTCGTGCCCCGGTCCGGGAGGATCCCACATGCCGTGGAGCGTCTGGGCCCGTGAACCATGGCCGCTGAGCCTGCGCATCCAGAGCCTGTGCTCCGCAACGGGAGAGACCACAACAGTGAGAGGCCTGCGTACCACAAAAAAAAAAAAAAAAAAAAGTTGAGCCCAAAGTAATGAAAAGTATAACAGAACTTAAGAATTCAATATGTAGGTTTAAATAGCAAATTAGAGACAGCAGAAAAAGAAAGAAGAATAAAGGTAAGAGCATAAACCAGCTAAACGTGAAGCAAATACAGTAGAAAATAAACACGGCCTGAAGTTGGCTTTTTGAAAAATCTAACAAAATATATAAATGGAGATAGTGAGACTGATCAAGAAACAGGGAGGCGACAATACCAGGAACAGCAACCAAAAAAGGTCATCGATGTAGACATTTTAGACATTAAGAAGATGGTATTTTGAAGAACTTCATGTCAATACATTTGGAGAATTTAGGTGGAACAAGCAGATTCATTGAAACATACAAAACTGACTCAAGAAGAAATAGAAAATCTGAAAAGTTTGATGTGTATTAAAGAAGTTAAACATGTAGTTCAAAGACATCCCCCAGGGAAAACTCAATGTCTAAATGACTTCCTTAGTGAATTCTTTTGAACATTTAAGGAAGAAATGATGCCTATCTTGCTCAATCTTTTTCAAAGCCTAGCAAAAGAGAAACCACTCTCTCAATTTGTTTTTCGAAACCAATATAATCTTGACACCAACATCTGATAAGAACATTATGAAAAAGAAAAATTACAGGCCTATGTCTCTCATTAATTTGGATGCCAATTTACCCAATAAAAAAGCAGCAAACTGAATCTGGTATGAAAGAAAAAGGCAAGTGCATCACATCTCCACAGGGTTTAAGAATCCAATGTTAGTATAACATTTAAAAATCAGCCAATGCAATTGACTACATTGACAAAATAAAGGAAAAAACCTGCAATCATTATAGCAGATGCAGAAAATGAATTTAATAAAATTAAGCATTCATCTATAATGAAAAATTAACAAATTAGAACTAGAAGAGAATTTCCTGGATTTGACAAAGAATACATACACACACACACACACACACACACACACACACACACACACACACACACCAGCAATGATCATAATTACTGATGAAACATTGAAACTTACCCCCAGAAACTGGAAAGAAGACAAAAGTGTTTGCTGTTATCACTATCATGAGAACATTGTACTAGACGTCCTAAGTAGTGTAACAAAGCAAGAAAAATAAAAGTATGAGTGTTGGGAAGGAAGAACCAAAACTAATTATTTTCAGGTGACATGATTATGTACATAGAATATCTTACAGATAAGCTATTAGACTTAAAGCATCTGGGTTCAAGGTCAATGTACAAAAATCAAAATTGCATTTCTATACACTAGAAATAAACAACTAGAATGTGACTTTTTTCATTGACACCAGTTATAATAGCATCAAGAATCACATACCTAGGAATAAATCTACTAAAAGGTATACAGAGTCTACACAGAAAATAGCAAATCACTGAAAGAAATTACAGAAGATTGAAATGAGTGGAAATATATACCATGAGCATTGATTAACAGACTCAATAGTGTAATTATGTCAGTTCCCTAGAGAGTCAGTAAAACCCCAGTCTTAAAATCCTAGGAGGTATTTTGTGTGTGAAGTTGACAAACTGATTTTAATATTTAAATGGAAATGCAAATGACACTCTGGAAGTCAAAAATGTATTAGACTTTAATAAGAGAAAGATGTATTTCCCAAGCCAATTACTAAAACTCATGATGCAAGGATAGAATAAAGAGTCCAGGAACACAAGCGTATACAATTATATGATATATGTATATGTACATATGCATATATATGCATATATACGAATATTCGTAGCCCCAAAGTGGAAACCACCCAGATGTCCTTCAACAGGTGAATGGTTAAAAAAACTGTGATCCATCCATATCATGGAACACTACTACTCAGTGATAAAAAGGAATGAACTATTGATACACACAACAGCTTGAATGAGTCTCAAATGAATTCTGCTGAGTGAAAAAAAGCCAATCCCAAAAGGTTATGTACCATATGGTTCCATTTATATAATATTTTTGAAATGGTAAAATTACAGAAATGGAAAACAGATTAGTGGTTACCAAGGATCTAGGTATGACTACAGAAAGGCAACATGCGGGACACTTGGGGTGGTGGAGATATCCTGTCTTGACTACATTAGTGTCAGTATCCTGTTGCTGATACTCTACTATGTGATGCAAGATGTTACCTTTGGGGGAAACTGGGTAAAACATGTGTTGAATCTCAGTACTGTTTCTTATAATTGCATGTGAACCTACAGTTATCTCAAAATTAAAAAATTTAATTAAAAAATGTGAACACCAAAACAAAACAAAAAAGCCAAAGAACTGATGTACATTTCATTAAAAAGCTTCAACAAATGGCTAATAAGCATATTAAATAGTGTTCAACATAATTAGTCATCAAAGAACTGCGATTTTCAAACAGCAAAGAGATATCACTGCTTAGCCACCAGAACAGAGGCGGGGGGGAATGACACTGCCAAAGTGTTGACGAGATGCAAAACAACTGGAACTCTTACCCACTGCTGGTCATAGTATGAACCGATGCAGACACTGGGAAATCTGCTTGAGGATCTAATCAGGCTGAGGACTCACGTAGTCTACGACCGAGCCATTCCATCCCTAGATGTATATATATACCCAGCAGAAGTGCACCTGTGTGTTTCCCAAAGGATGTGCACAAGAACGATCTCAGCAGTGCTGTTTGTAATTGACAAAACTTGGGGGACCCACGGATATCCATCAACAGTAGGACACATGATTATACTGCGATACTTCCATGTAGTAGAATATTATGGGCAGTGAACACGAATAAAGTATTGTTACATATACTGATGAATCTTGTAGAAATATTGTTGCGCTAAAAAGCCAGAGGCAACAGACACAAAAGTGGATGAAATATAATTTCATACACGTTAAGTTTTAAAACAGGTAAAATTAAACTATGGTGATAGATGTCAGAATGGTGGTTACTTTTGGCAGGGTAGCAACTAGAAGGAAACATAAGGAAGGCTTCTGTTGTCTGGTAACATTCCATACTCAACAAGTAGAAATGCAACGGAATTAAATGTGGTAAGCACCAGGATAGGGGTGTTTATGGTGGGGACCTCAGGGAACCACTTACTCTGGCTGAAAGGAGAGCAGTGATGAGGAAAAGACAAGGTGGGAGAAATTCATGATGAGACACGAACAGTGATGGGGTCCTGGATACAAGCACAAGAGATAGAAGCACGGAAATGTCAAGGACTGTCTCATTCTCATTAAATTCTTGAAGGGGGCAAGGTGATGCTTAAATATGATTGTTTAATCCTAGGAAGAGAAGACCAGGGAGTCCTTTAATAATAGACAAGCAGTGTAAACAAGTACAATTATGGAAGATGAAATATTAGAAAAGGAGAAATCTCTTCGTGATAGAGTAATGCTAGGAAGTACAGTTTTCTGATTTGCTGCTAAAACACGTCCTCAATTGTAAAGAATGTTGTTTTCGTACTGTAAGCGGAGAGCTCACAAAAGTCAGCATCCCTCATATTCCATGTTTGCTTCAGGACCACACACACTGATTTATGAGTGATTTATTTATCCACCTCTTCCAGTCTCTTTATAGTTATTAATGTCCCTCTTCAATGCATAATTTAAGCAGATGTGTAATTGACAACGTTGTGAGTTCAATTTTTTAATGCCAATTAAAAGATGCCACACCAATTATTTCTCCAACCTCTTACTGAATTAATCCTCAAAACTGTCCTGCCTTGCTGAGATCAGTCTTACTGCTCCAGAAAGAGGCGAGCCAGCAGGGTAACAGGTGGAGCATGTTAGAAGCTGTGCTCACACGCAGGGGCACACATGTGCCTGTGGGTGCCCACGCGGTATTGACAGCAGCCTAGCAGTTATGGCACATTTCAGTAGATGGACTCATCCTCTGTGGCCCAGATTCGTGGCGGCAGAAACCCACTTTCTTCTTCATTTTGTGTAGAAAGCATTGTGTGTTCCTCTGCTTTCAGAGCAGCCCAGTACTGCAGGGTAATAGAAATGACATCCATGCCTAAAATGATTAACATTTGAAGCCAAATTCCTCCCGCTCAGAGAAGAGGAGGGAATTTAGACCATGTTCTCCAATTACTGGTGCTCAGTGCTATTTGCTTAACTTATAGGCAGAAAATACTCATTTCAGATGCAGCCAAAAAGGCCAGTCTACCATGTTTATAACTGTGTTCTTTTCCCCTGTGAGTACTTGAAAAGGAAAACATTTTGATAAAACCTTTAGAAGTCTTTACCCATAGCTCTCTAAAACCTGAAGGAAATGAGGGGTGGGCTTTTCCACCAATGAGAAGCCTCCGTTTGGGGCCCCACGTCCCAGAAGAGCAGAGCTGCCTGGGGGATGCCAAGTCCCAACCCACGAGACTCAGGGCATCCTCGGATGGGAGCCGCCAGCAGAACTGAAGTGGGGTTGAGCGCGTGCCATTAGCGTCTGCAAGTCTGTACTTGAACTGCCCTTTGTTCTGCGGGGTTTATTTCACCCGTAATAGACCGTGTTGACTTCAAAGCAGCCCCTTTGCTTGTGGGGTGATAGGCTAGGAGAATAGAGCTCATTAACAGTCCTCCCTTTCAAATGGAAATTGTCCTGCCTTTATGGAGGGACACTGGAGAGCCCTTCGTAGAATTAGCGCTGCTGCTTCTTTTCTCTCCATGACTCTTTGGGTGCTCGCTTGCTTCTGGACTGAGACAGGGAGAGCGGGAGAGGGAAATTAAAGGGGTATTCACACCACTCTTCCCCTCACACAGGCTGCAAATGGGTTAACCAGAAATACTTAGAAACCACTCAGTCTCAAAGGATCGGGTCCCCCAGTCACGGCCCCCCAGATGATAATGTAAGAAGACGACAGTCTTGTGTGTCAACCACTTGGCCAATTTGTGCCACAGCACAAGTGTGCACACGCACACAAGAGCGCACACACGTGTGAGCACGCGCACACGCACAGTGCATGGCGTTGAGGGATGGCCACACCCTTTCAGTACTGAGACCTCCCTCTATGGTCTCTCGTACTGTCCTTGGGTTGCTGTCTGTTGCCCAGGCTGCAAACAATGGTTGGAGAGCCAAGCGCAGGATCCCAGGGGGCTTGAGGGAGGAGGAGCTTCCACCCAAGGGTAGGGCAGGTGATCCTGCAGATGATTTTGGTTTGATGACAGGGTCAAACTGCAGCTCTAGGAGCAGGCTCTGGGGGCTCTTTTCCCCAGCACAACCATGCTGTGGTCGCCAGCCTTCCCGCGATCACGCAGGCCTTCTATCCCTACACCTCTCTCTCCCCAGGGACCCTGTCCCTACAGAGAAATCCCTTTGGAGGAGGTCTGCAGCCTCCAGGCTAGTAAAAAGGGAAGGACATCAGACACCACTAAACCACCGGAGCTGGGAGGGGAAGATGGGCTTGCCAGATAAGCATAATGGGAGCTGCGGAGAAATTTCAGGGACAGAGAAACGACATTAAATGCCTGAAGGGAAAAACCTGTGGCAAGCTTAGGGACGCGTTGCTGCTGAGGCAGAACTTGGCAGGCCCGGGCCTTTCTCAATACGAGATACGTGTTAATGGATCCAAAATATTGAAAGCAAATATTGACTCTGACTCCTAAAAACCCTTTAATTATTTATTTTGAATAATTTGATACTCAAGTAAATTAATGCTAAAGCATTTCTCCGTTTGTGCCAAATCAGTGCCTCTCAGTGGGAACTCGGTCCGTCTTCGCAGGCAAGCGCTCACTCTCAGTAGGCAGTCCATTTCTGCAGAGTGCCATTAAGTTAATTTCAAAAAGAACCAGTAAAGGTATATGGAGCAGGCAGTAATAGCATGGAAAATATCCAAAATTACTAGACCCAGCAGCAGAACTCGGATGCCATTTTCATGCACTAATAATTTGTAGTCTACGTATTGAAGGTAACTATAAACTGACTACTTTCTGTGCTAACGCATTCAAGTAATTAAAAATACGCCATTTGTTGTCTACCTTTCAACATTTGGGAACAAGATGCCTTTTCTTTCTTTTCCTGGGTAAATGCATCCTGCAGGCTGTTACCCAAAGCGACGCTGAAGTCCCGTGTCATAAAGGTGATTTCCGTGTCCTTGTTTTCCTTCAGGAATGTCAGGTGGATTTGCCACCAGGCGAGTGGGTGAGCTGGGGGTGCTCTGCAGCAGCTCCCTGGAAACTGACTTCATTTTAGATGAATTACTATGTTAGGAATTTGTTAATAGGGATGATTCTGGATGAACTACATGAAATGAAGCATCTGACAACAGAAGGACCCCACCAAAATCCATCATACGCTTTTGTTTGAGGTGGGCGGGGGGGAGGACGGAATTTAAAAGACATGGGCAGGAAAAAAAAATGTCAGACGACATGCTTTAACTTCCAAGACCAGGTGAAAAGAAAACGAAGTATTTTAAATTTGTATGAACCTCGTGTGTTAGAGCATTTCCCGCTGCCTCGTGGATTTCCAGGAGGAATTATCTCTTTCAGTTCCATCTCATCCCCAACAGCCACCGCTTAGGCTGTTTTCATACACTACCCATTTTTATAAGTCCCTATAGAAAAGGGATCAATTTAACCAAGGAAGGTTTAAAAAAAGCAATCTTTTTACTATTCATGAAGGATATCAATATTATTGCAACCAGACTGAGCCAGAGCCATTGTTCCTTTCCAACTCCTAGAGAAGGTGTAATTCTGACAGTAAAAAGCCATTCAACTATTCATTGGGTGTAAGCTACAACCACACAATTAGTCAAGTAATCGCTCCAAAGGACAGCAGCTTTGATCTTCAGAATGAAGAATGTGAAAATGACAAAGAAGCAGAGTTCCGTACTGGATTTTCCGTATGACCTGGATTTACCTCAATTCAAAGATGCTGGTTAGTCCTGTAAGTGTTGAGTTCATACCAGGTGGCATGGCGTCAGGGGGACTATAGCTTCCAGACTCACAAAGTGGTGGGTCTGTTTAAGGCTCTCTCTGAAATTATCAGGTGGATTTGGAAATTCTCTGGGTAATTTACCCAAGAGAATTCCATTGCCTCTTGAGGTTTCGACAGTCCCTGGAGAAGACCTGTCTCGGCATTTTAAAGGAGGCAGCACAGAGGCCTTGAAACCAAGGAGTGGGAGGTTCAAAGGTGGGTTCCCAGCCCCACCTGTGTCCTCCAGACCAGATGGGCCTCCCTATGGCCACTTCTGATGTGTCACCCTTGCTGGCTTTTCTCTTAGTCTGGCCCACCTCACCTCCTTCTGGTCAATTACAGAGTGGTCCTCCACCTACCCAGAGCCAAAACCTCAACACAAGCACACCAGGGGATGTTTCAGCCACTGTAGGGGGTGTTTTCTGAGGCTCCTTCGGCATTTCGTGCCCTCTGGCTCTCCCTGATGAATCAGGCTACATAATGATACCACTCATATGTATCACAGTCTGTAGTTTGGAACGTGCTTGGGCTGTATTCCCAGGTGTACCCTCTGCATTCCCCTGGGAAGCCCACAGAACTGTCTGCTCTATAAATGAGGAAACCCTGGAGACATCCCCAGGTCCCGAAGCCAGAGGAACTCAGGAGTCAGCCGAAGACTCGTCCAGAGGCTCTCCAAACTCAACACACTAACCCTGGCACCCACAGAGCTGGAGACGATGAGACAGAAGTGGATGAGTCAGAGGCTGGAGGAAGGGTCCCCTCCCTCCCTCCCCTGGTGGCAGAGGTGGGCGGCCACACCAGGATTTGAGTTCAAAGGCTTTAAAAGACCCCCTTGTCAAAATCTCTTCTTCAATCAAGGCCTGATGCAGAACAAGAAACTCCCACCTTTCCGTTCCCTACCCTAGGCTAAAGGAGCATGTCTGGAAAGTGTTACACAGGAGGGGAAGCCCATTAACTAAGGATCCCCCATTAGCCCACATTTCCAAATTTGCACTCAGCAGGACTCAAAAGGAATGGCATTTAGTACTGGGACATCTGGATCAGAGAGACGGAAGGGAGGGAGGAGCCGGGAGTAGTCAGGGTGAGAAATAGGGCAGAGGGAAGCTTCCCTAGGAATGGAAAAACCCTGAGCAGGTGCTAAGTGACTCGACTGGATGGAAGATGAAGGACAGAGAGAGAGATGGACAAAAGGAGATGTGCACACAGCTGCCAGAGGCCAATAGGACCAAGGAGGCTCCTTCCCCAGCTTTTTTTAAGGACGCATCTCGGACAAGCCAAGGCAATAACCGCCACCTTGGCCTGGCACGTGCTGCAGGAGCTGCCAGCAGAGCGCAATGATGGTGGCACTCAGTGGTGAGCTTGTGAGCACCACCATCTCTCCTGCCTTGGAACATGGTACCACCGTCGGAAGCCAGACCTGGGTGCCACCTGGGCCATGAGATAAATTGCTCGGGTGTGTCTTCTTCTCTCTCCCCAGTGCAAAGGACATCCCACACGGGGCAAGGAAAGATAGTGAAAACTCCTTTATAAAACCTTCTGGTGCCATTCCACTGAGGGTGACCCCCAAGCCATTCCTGAAGGATGTTTGCTGAGGACCTTTCAAGCAGCAACAATGGAGGCCAACTTACCAGATGTGGAAATTTGGCTGAGAAACAAGCCCTCCCCTTTCCCAGGCATCTGACCCATGAGATGCAGGGGCTCAGAGTCCTCAGGGGGCAGAAGGGTTGGGTTTCAGTCTGAGCTGTTGGCTTTCTGAGGACCCACCTTATGGACTCTCAGGTAAAACTTGCAAAATATTCCTTGCAGACTAAGTGAGGACCCCTGGATCAAACCCAAACTCGGAAGTCAGGAAATCCACTTGCAAATAAAATGAGGTTCGGAGACACACTGCACATGTGTACGTGTGAACTCAGAGCTTGGAAACTAAAGCTGAATTGTGCAGATTCCCATCCAGTGGAACTCCAAGAAACACGTGCCAGGGTTCATGACATATGATAGTTTGTAACTTCATTTTCTATAATACATTTCACACAAATTATACCCCGCCTTGCTTTGCGGAGTTAAATACCCTATGAGAATTCACCCAGAGTTAACATATGAGAATATTCTGGTCCCATAATATATGAAGTCAATCCTTGGTTTCTTATGGAATTTAACACACACACACACACACACACACACACACACACACAGTGGAGAGGGTAGATTTTCTTTTATTCGATGCTTTTACTGCATAAAGACAGATCGTGGTATTTTATTTAATACAACAATTTTCAAACATTTTGACCTGCTTTCTCAAATGGCACCAAAAATATCCTACGTGGTAGGAAATTAATGTAAGCAGAGGTAGGTAGAATATGTCCTGCTGAAAGGATGGATGTGGGGCCAAACGATGGAGAGATTAAGGTTACAGGCAGCAGCTCCTCTCCCCCCCATAGGGATGCCCTGTAGGCAGTGCAGAAAATGTAGTAACTACAACTAAAATTGGATTTAATCATTGCTACTAATAAAGCACCAATCTGGCAATCTACTATGCTGTCGGCAAAACGAATTGCTTAAGGCACGTTAGCGGCGCATTGGACAACACATACGCGGTAAGTAAATTATGATTATAATAAGCATAGAGTAAATATTGAGTGGGCATTAGCACAATAACTCTTTTCAAAAATCTTTTAAAGATTCCTCCCCCAGTGAATCTGTTTATCGTCTTCTACGATAGTTATCAAATTCAAGAAGCATATTTCTGATTCTATAAACTGTTTTTGATTGGTCTTTTTGACTTTTTTTCAATTGGTAAATGAAAGACTGATGTCATATGACAGCATTAAATACTATTAAACAGGCCATAACTAACATTCGCTGTATAAATTATACATAAGCTGACACTTTTATGCACTTTGTGAAGAATTGCTTCATGGGTTATGCAATCTTTTCCAAAACAGGCTCCACGGAATAACACGACTGGTTATGTTTCATGACTACAAATTGGTAACTGAATTAGCATTCATTTATTAAGTTTTCACAGGGAACGCTTCTCATTCAAATACTTGTAGATTATAATTTATTTTTATCTGAGACATAATTTTTCACGTGGCATTTTTGCCAAAATCAATACAACCGGAGCCAAGCCCTGTTCCCTGTTCATACCCTCCTCTCCTTGGCTACTTACATACATGTGTCTTTTCTAGCTGGGAAGATCAATAAATGAGCCTGCCTCACGATCATAATCTTTGCCAAAATGCTGAGCTGAATATTATTTTTTACCAGTTCAGCCCATCACACTCAGGACTCTAGTCACACACTTTTTAAACAGCTTTTGTATTCTTAAACAAGGAGTCCGGGTTTTTGCTAGATGGCAGAAAGCCTGTATATGTCACTTCTGAAACACACGGGAAGCCCAGGCCAAGAGTCATGATGACAGCAACGGTTTCGAGATTGCCCAGATTAGCATAGAGAACGCGCAGAAGCTTGGGTACCACCCCTCTGGATGTAGTCGCTCATGTCAGGTTCCCCAGTGACATGTGGACACTTGGACTCTGTTCCAAACACACACGGATAAAATATTTTCTTCCAGTCACAGGCAACATGCACAGCGGGTAAGGTCCAGCAGGAAAACACAGCCAGGTTCATGAGACAAGAAAGTCTCTGGGCCACCAATTTGCTGCTCTGCATCATCAGAGCAAATGTTTACAAATGACACGTACAGTCATGGACACCCGAAAACAGGGATCTTCTGTGAAATTTCAACCTTCTGGATAATCCTGGTGAGTGGGAAGGGCTTTAGATTCTAATCATTTCTTTTATATGGTGAAAATGCATGACTCCCTTTAATATTCAATGGTTTCCTTTCAGGTTTCTAAAATCTAGACAACACCATGTATACAGCCAAATATGTACCAGAAGATATAAATTTTCCTAATGCATATAAAGTGCACAATGCGTAAGACCTCAACAAATCTATTACTGTTATTGACATTATTGAGTTTTAATTGACACATCGGTCATGCCTCAAGTTCAAATCCTGGGTAATGTTGACTCTGGTTCGACAGATTTGCGTCTACCTCTAAATCTGTGAGAATACACTCCAACCACCCCTGCGCCATTTTAGTCCACTTCTCCGTACATTTCACACTTAGCCAAACTGCTCTAAGCAAATTCTGACACCAGTGAGGATTTTCCTTTCACTGAGACATTTTGCATTTGTATATAATTGAAGAAAATCCTCCTTGCTTACTTAGGAGTCACTGTGGCTACTCAGCCCACACCCAATGTGACAATCAGATCTCGATGAACCCAGAATTACCACCCATTCCAAGGTTGGTGCCTAAGCAGTTTGGACAAAGCAACACGTGTTCCCTGAGGGAGACTCAAAGCAGACACTGGCTGGGGGGTTGGGGAGGGCGCTGGGAGCCTGACAGATGCCACAGACCTGGGGTCAGAGTCCAGGCAGAATACTGGGGATACCTTTGTCATGGCTGGTCAATGAGAATTTCAAAAGAGGAGAGTAGATTGTACGCAAAAGGTGTAAGAGACGTATTTCTATCTCAGGAAAATGTGTATATAGAGAGATGCACACATACAGAAGTTACACGTATATATATGAATGTATGTATGTATCAGATAAAATAATGGCTTTTTATTCCCACTGCAGCCACGAAGGAGGGTTTGCAACCCGTAGATAAAGTTCTCTGTGCTCTGGCCTTTCCCACCTGAGCTGTGGCCGAACCTGACAGGTTCCTCTAACTTCCCCACTGGAAGTGACCCAGAAACACCGCAGAAGCCACCAGTGGGCTTTCAATAGGATTTCAGAGTCAGGATGAGGAAGACACAAGTGACAAACAAGTCAAGTATGGACTGAATGTTTGTGTCCTGCCCAAATTCAGATGTCGAAGCTCTACCCCAATGTGACTGTATTTGGAGATGGGACCTTTAAAGAAGTAGTTAAAGTCACATGAGGTCATATGGGTGGGGCACTGATCTGATAGGACCAGTGCCGTTAAAAGACAAGGAAAAAACTCCAGAGCACTCTCTCCTCTGTGTGAAGACACAGCAAGAAGGAGGCTGTCTGCAAGCCAAGGGGAGAGCCCTCACCAGAAACCAAACACTGGCAGAACCTGACCTCTGGCTTCCAGCCTCCATAACTGTTGGAAACTAAATATCTGTTATTTATGCCTGTGGGTGTTTAGTTGTGGCATCTGGAGCAGACTGGCACAAGGAGTGAATACACCCAAGGCCCAAGTGTGGCCGAGAAGCGCCTCAGAAATGCTAGAAATGTGAAATGACTCCAGGTTAAAACTCCTATGAAAAGGACTGGCTACAGAAATGATCACATTTCAGTTTTATACTTGGGATCGTAAAGCATACCATTGGCATATTATCTCTTTTTGTGTCGAGGTTCTGGACATTCCATGCGAACAAGGAATTATAAAAAAGAGAATGTTTGCACTCCATGATCCTGTCTGTGATCCTTCATTTACCATATTTGCTGCTGACTAAAATCTATACCTTGGCCTAAAACTCTCTCTTGAGCTCCAGACAGGCTTCTAATCACATCCAATTCTCCTGAGCAGGAACGTGTGCCAGGCGGGTTCTAGACGCATCACGTGAGCTGGCTCTTATAACCCTGACACAAGCTGGGAGGAAGGTCAGGTCTAGGCCCACAGACACTGGTGTCAGTGGTCTGTCTCCAGAGCCCACACTGTTATCAGCATGATCAGCTAAACACTGCCATCTCTGCAGTATCCCACGGGTACTTCAAAATCAACATGTACCAAAACTTAACTCTACCCCTCACTCCAAATCTGGCCCACCCCCTGCGCTCTCTGCCTTGGAGAATGGAACCTCCATAGACCTGTCCGTTTCTGATGGTTCACCTGGATGCTACAATTCAGGGCTCACCTGTCATTCACCCCACTCCTGTCCTCTGCTTCCCCACAGGGAAACAAAGGAAGCCCCAGGGTGTGCCCGCCAGGATTTAATCATTAACACAGGAGATCTTACCAGAGAAGGATGAGATCCCCTCCAGGGGTGGCAGCAAAGGTAGGTTAGCTTTCACGTAACCCCCTCCTTGAAACACTTCAATGGACCCCTGATCAGCACGGCTCCCCCAGCATCTACACCTCCTCTGTTGCCCTCCTGAACACCAAGCCTCAATCACATCCTGAAGCCTTTGTTGTAGCACTCTGCTTGGTCATCTGGTTTTGGTGCCCGTTGCCCCCTCTTTCTGCACTGTCTCCATGCTTCCTCGACTCTCCTACTCTCCTCTGGGACTCCGTTTGGATGGTGCCTCCTCTGGACAGATTCCCTTAACCAAATGATTCATCCCACCCTAAAACCCAGCAATGTCTGACACCCCACCTCCCCCATGAGTTTTCCACATCTGTACACAACTCAGCTTCTATTTTCTGGTATTCTTTTAAGAAAGTGACTCATTTTTTTCACTCAGATTTACTCTGAAAATAAAAATCCTTTACCTCATTATGATGAACGGGGAATCCAAATCACCTTTTAAAATAAATCACTAACTGTAAACGAAAGTGAATCAATGTTCTTAAAATTACAGCGAAATGTTGCTAAGACCTATCTTCAGGGATAAGCAGATTATAGCCTTTCTTTTTGTCATTATCAGAAGGATCCAAAGACAATGGGCACAGAGGTAACTTTCTAACTATGTAATTCAATGCCACTTAATGCCACACTCTGCTATTATAAAGGCTGCTCACCTGAGGGCAGAGGTGCCACCCACCTGCTGGGAAACTTGGCCCTGAGGGTCTTGTCTGTGTCTCATCCATCTCCCTCTAGCCTCTAGTCTCCTGGGAGTTAAAACCAGTCCCACCCCACCTAGCACAACACTGGTATTTTTGCGTGTGCTGAATAAATACTTGTGGACTAAATGAATGTATGAAAGGCTGAAAAAAAAATTCTGTGGCTAATCAGAAAGTAAATGTGTCCCATTATAAGTGTTTGGCAGGAGGGGAATCTGAACCACAAAAACATGTTGAGATAACTGATGGATTTTCAAACAGGACCTGGACAGCTCCTGGATGGGACCTCCCACTGAGCAGGGACCCACTGCATCTAGAACCAGATTTGTGTGATAAAGGACCCTACACCCTACTTGTGTCTTTCTCCATCCACGCCTGTCTAAGAACAAGGAGAGGAACAGCCGATAACCTTATTTTTATATTTAACTGCCAAGCAAGTCCAAAATGAAATCGCTATCTTCCCAGGCAGGCACACCAGCCTGCATTTGAAGCCATAAGATCATCACCGGGGCACCAGGGCAGAATGGGCTGGAATCTTTGCAGAGCAAACCAGGTCTGTGGCAGGCACTCGGCACAAAGCCTGCCTTTCAGAAGTGTGTGTGTGTGTGTGTGTGTGTGTGTGTGTGTGTGTGTGTGAACATGTGGTGGGGAGGGGAGGGAGGCGTTCTGTGCAGGGAAAACTTACCTTCTAATCGCACCAAGCGTCTCACGTGCCTTGGTCTTCATGATTTAGGATGTCCATAGACATTCAGAACCTGGGCCTTGTCACACAGGGAGGGCGCCTGTGTGTTCTGTCCTCACCTCTTCCTGTCCCATTTGGCAGAGAAGTGTTTGCTGCTCGGAGACGTTGTGATTGCCCGGGTTAAGGATGCCAGCTACCTGTGCAGGTGGTGGACCACCTAGGACCGACCTTTCGAGTCAAATGATGACAACTTTGTCTGCATATTGATCCTTTGCAGGAAACAAATGGCATTCTGGAAGGCATTTGACTCTGTAGATGCTTTTGGTTAAAAACAAAACAAAACCAAAAAGAGCACACATGGTTTTTAGCATTGTGGGATGGGAACCAAGAGACTTGAGTTCAATACTCAACTCTTCTTCTTCACCACTGGATGACTCTGAGCTTCTTGAATTTACCATTTCTTCATCTCTATGTGAAAGGTGAACTGTTGAACTTGAAGGTTTGTGCAAACTCCTAAATTCTATTTCCAGGCTTCCTAGGAAACCCTAGGAAAGATGTGCAGGTGGGTGAAGACCACCTACAGAACCTGGGTTGCTTGTAGGTACACAAGAGGATCACCTGATGGGAAACAAAAGTACCCACACTCTAACTTTTATTTCTTTGCTTGTCCTTACAGAAGTGACTCTTCAGCCGTGTTGGAAATGGAGCATTCTATTCAGGAAATATTTAT
Organism: Tursiops truncatus; assembly: GCF_011762595.2. Lineage (NCBI taxonomy): Eukaryota > Metazoa > Chordata > Mammalia > Artiodactyla > Delphinidae > Tursiops > Tursiops truncatus. The sequence goes on along the minus strand of NC_047049.1, from coordinate 3,436,695 downwards.
TGTGTTCCTACTTCTTCACCACTCTTCTAGGGGCTTGTCCATCCACGAACAAAATGAAGATGCTTCTCTTGGTGGAGAACCATAAAATTAACAATAAACATAAGCAGTACCTCACATAATGAAGTAGCTTGTCAGTGATATGGGAAAATGTAGAAAAAAATGGAGCCGAGTGAAGCAGATTGTCAACCAGGGTGCTGTGGAGGGCTGCCCGGTACAGAGACCACCAGCATGGGTGTCATGAGAATAAGACTTTTGGTCAAAGATGTGATGGAACATTATTCTGGATATTTCTGTGAGATGATATTTTTTTGGCAGGGGGATGAGATTAACATTGAACTCTATGGACTTTGAGTAAAGCAGATTGCCCTCTGTCATGTTGGTGGGCTTCACCCAATCAGTTGAAGGCTGACCTCTAGAACAAAAGACTGACCTCTCCTGAACAAGAGGGAATTCTGCAGCACCTGCTCTCCTGGGCCTCCAGCCTGCCAGATTGGCCTGCAGAATTTGGGACTTGCCAGCCTTCATAATCATGTGAGCCAGCTCCTTACAATAGATGTCTTCCTAAATATACGTACATCCTACTCTTCTGTTTCCTGGACAACCCTGCCTATCACACCATGCAGAGAGGCAGGACCATGGGCATCCTGTAGGCCACTGGGAAGACCTCACTCACTTAGAGGCAAAACCCACAGAGCTCCAAGGCCTGGTGGATGTTTTCACAGAGGCACCACTGGTGCAGGGGGATGGCCTTGAGCACATTTTCCCTTCCCACTAAAGTGGGGCTCCTCAGTGCAAGAAACCAAGCACCTCCTCCAAGGAAGAGGAGTGGGAAATGAAGGCCCCATATTTCATGATCTTTGACTGAGAACTAGACCTACCTTCCTAATTTATAAATAACACGGAATTATCTTCTTCCCCTCACACCATGCTGTATCCAGACAACATCAGGTTATATCGAAGAATGCTTGTCAGTAGAGTATGGGGGCCCTGAAAGGTAGGCTGCTCAGAACACTTCTCAGACACAAACCCTGTCCTTGGACATGCAGTGCGACACTCTGAGAAGAGCGGTAGGCTCTGCATCACCAGCCCCGCTGCCCCCATCTGTCACCGTGAATCCTCCACTTCCCAGGTCCACTTGATACCTCTTCCATGAATCCCTCCACACCTTCGGGAGGAGTAACCAGTGGCCCTTCCTACCCCTCGACATCAGGATGCATCTCCCGTCCACCCTGGATCTTCCCCACCAGGTCTTTCAAGAACCGAGCCCATGGGGGTCACCCAGCAAATGCTTCCCCAAGGAAGGGAAGAAGGTCCTTGTGCTGAGAATGTGAATTCCTCCAGACTTACCAGGAAAGAGTAGGCATCTCCCAAGCCGCGCTCAAGGACAGCGCTGCCCCATCTTCTTTCCAGGTGACCCCAGCTTTAGACAGCAGCCTACCGGGAAGGCTGGGGTCAGAGAAGGGATCTGCACGACTCCCTCTGCCATCCGGGTCCTCCAGGGCATGAATCTGAGACCCTCACCCTCCTGCCAGGGGGCAATTCTCTTGTGGGCACTGGGGCTTCTGACACTAAGTCAAATCTCCCATCTCCATGAGGACCAGGTGATGCAAACTGACTAAGTTTTCCCTTGACTAAAGTCAGTTATTGCTCAGCATTGGCTTTTGGGGGTTTTTTGCAATTATTTCAGCTTCAAGGAATCTGATGTACTAAACTGATTTAGAAAAAAATGCTGTCATCCACTCTCTCCTCCCTTCCTGACTTCACTGATACTCAGTCTCCCATCAAATAAGCATTGATCCGCTAACCACGTTACAGAGCGCGATAGGAACCTAGAGTTATGGGAAATAAAATAGGAGAATATTTCTCTAATGATGAGAGGATGTCTCAAGATGAAAACACTGTTCTTCTGTCTACATAAAATAAAACATCTTCACGACACACAAGAAATCATATAAGATGTCTGCTGCGGTCTCTCGTTTTGGTTTTCCAAGCCCGGGCAGAGTTATGTGGTGCCTCATGTGACAGGGAATTCACAACTTTCAAAATTTTTTAATATGAATTTTAAGTAAAGGAACAAGCAGAGGGTCAGGAATGTTCATATTAAAGTTTGTTATTTGTTTTTCTTTTAACTTCTTAAGTCTGAAAATATCCTATCAGTTAAACCACAGAAAGATTTTTATCTCTCATTCACATGAAATAACAGACCACAGCTTTCAGATTAAAATAACAAAAACACTTAAGTAACTCTCGATGTTGTTAAATACAAGATAAATATTTGAGTGGTTTTTTGCCAACATTTTTTGCATATTTGTGGAAACATCGAGGGAAAACTATATCCTGTGAGGGAGAAAAATAAGATGGAGGGAGGAGAGCTTTAACTGAGAGTCTCTTTTACTAAATTAGTCCTTATGTGCTGTTTTCCCCATGGATAAGCCACAGCATTTTGAGGAGCAGATAGTCCTGGGACTTGGTGATACTCTTTGGCACTTCCTACAACTGCCCATGAATAGAAAGAGGGGAAATTCCTTGGTTAAGGTTTACCTCAGTGCACACAAACTCATCTCTGGTAAACAAACAAACTTTTGAGACCTTCAGGGAAAGGATTCTTTGGTTCCCTCGTGGGTTCATGGCGCAGCCAGCATCCCACCATAGAAGCAAAGCAGCTCCCCCCATCAGCCTCCTCCAAGGCCTGGGGCATCTGCAGTTGACTTGAGAAAGAGGGCCGGGCTGTCGAGATGTCCCAACGTGAACTACAGCCTCAGAGCGACGGCCATGACCAGCCAGCCACGGGGCAGAGCCAATCTGAACCTTCCCCCCACCATTCAAATTCTCACCTCGGGCACATGGAATAATTCTGTCAGTAGGGATACTCTTTCTGGTTTGTATGCCTCTATCAATGGAAAATTCTATAACACACGTAGTTTTCAGAATACGTCACTATCTAGAGAGATCTCCGGATCCCAGTCAGCCAACATAGGGCCTTGCACTGTAGATTCCCAATAAATATCAGCAGAATGAATAAAGGTCTGGTGAGATTTGCCTCTTGAGATACATAAGCACAGGCAAAGTAGAGTTAATAGCAAATCATTTATGGATTTGTTCACCATGTCTTATTTAGAAGGACAGAAATTTGAAGTTCTTTTTAAATTAATAATTGCTTCTCCCCCCCCAAAAAAAGATTTAAGTTGGCTAATAATCATTAATTTACCAAGAATAAAAAGATTTACCAGGAATAAAAAGATTCACCAAGGTTATAATTAGGAATAGGGAAAATGTCAGCCCCATTATTGACTTTAATTTTGATGACGAAAACACTGACTTCTGTAAGTTGAGTAAATTCCAGTAATAAATGAATGGGTTGAGCTTTTCATAGGTTCACTAATATTCTAATAATAAAGTGTTAAGGGAAAAATATCAACTTTTGGAAGCTAACGAGGTAACACTTTCAGCTAACTGAAAAGAAAGTGTATGTCTCAAAAGTACTTTGGTGACTTTTAAAGGAGTAATACGTCTACTCAAGGACCAGGATTAGAACTGAGGAATGACGAAGGTGAAGGAGTGAATAAGACCAATTAAAGGCTGGGCAAGAGGGAAACACCATTGTACCAGAGGAGTTCTTTGAGGGTTCACATTTGCTTTCAGTCTTTTCAACTTTGCCAAGTCTGACACTGGTGTGATATCCAACTGGTCATCTGACATGAGGGAGGTTAGTTATTTGTGGTGACAAAATGAAAGCTGTCTTAATCTTGCAGACCTAGTCAAATTATGAAACAGGAACCACTAGATTCTCTAGGGGGCTAATTAGAAAACCTCCTGGCAAGGAGACATTGCAAGCTCACTTGTCAATCTGACTGTCGGCTTCCCAGAGTACATGTGCCATTGGACGAACGCATAGCAGTGGCTGCATCTTTATCAAGATACGGGGATGTGAATTGGACGTGGCTATGGATATGGATGTGGTAGATGTGGATGGGGACATGGATGTGGATAGAGATGTGGACAGGATTACCCATGTGATGGGGAAGTGTTGGAAATGTGGAGAGAGAAATAGACCTGGGTGAGGATGGGGATGGAGAGATGGATGGAGATGAGGATGAAGATATAGACGTGGCTATGGATATAGATATGGATGGGAATGGGGACAGGGATACAGATAAGGATATGCCTGTGGATACAGATATGGGATGTGGATTAGAATGGGATAATGCCACTTGGAGTCAATGCCTTACCTCCAAACACAGGGACCGCAAAATCTTAACCCCTCCCCTTTTGGGGATTCCTTTTGACTAATCTACCTTCTCTGTCTTACTGTGGGCATTTGCAATTTCTGGGGGTTACTGATTCATTGTATGGAAATTGAGTTTCATTCAGAAATGTTGTGAATTGCTGTAGTTTAACACCCTTTCTTCTCACCACCCAGACCTAGCTCTTCTAAGTCCTGAGAAGCCTTTGATCAATCGTTAGTGTGCCCTCATGTAGTGTCTATATCTTCAGGAAGCCTGTATACTAAAATATGACAAGACAGACTAATGGCATCAAAGAAACTGTGGAGTTGGAAAGTTAGAAATGTTGACCATATCCTTAGCTAGATAGTATGAGTGTTCTCTACCCTTGGGGGAAAATGTTAAGATAAAAACAAATCTTCAAGAAAATATAAATCACATTATAATTTCTGCCCTTTAAATGTCTACTAGAGCTAGGCTTTTTTTGAAATACCCACAGCTTGAAGTTTACTTGTTTCAGACAATAATCTCTACTGACTTTAGTAAAATACCCCTAACTAGTTAAGGCACAGCTGGCCAGTCTCCTCCTCTCATGATGCTGGATTCAGCCAACAAGTCAATTATTTATTCAGCAGATGTTTTGACTCTATGGGCCAAGGAGAACTTTATAGCCAGTATGCTACACAAGCCACACACCCACACTCACTCACTTACACTCCTGATTGCACTCTCACTGGGAAATTATCTCAAGATTGTATAAAATTTATAGACAAGGATCCCAAGCTCACTTTGCAAGAGTCAGAATGGCATTCTTCTGAGATCTTCTGGGATTCTCTTGTGGCTCTCCTGGGAGCCCCGTGGTAATTACACACCACAATTACCATGTGTATCTTCACTGTGGTATGGCTAGAATCAAAATTCCTCCTCTATGCCTGTCAGAGCGAAGAGCCGAGCATCTCTCTGAAGATCGGTATGTAGCTGGTAACCTCAAAGTTCTGAATTTCTTCCACATGACAGTGCGAGCCTCTTCCTTTTTATTGAAAGCCCACATGACAGATTTGGTTAAGAGAACGGAGCTCTTCAAAAGAAGTGTCTCTGTTTTGTCACTGTGCCAAAATCTTATGTTAAAGATTCTTCTCATAGAATTTCCCATTATTAATATTATCCTTGTACAGAATATTCAAGGGTCACATAAGAGAGGTTGGTCTTCAAAGACATTCCATATCCTACAGGAATAATTGCTCTATTCTCTTAGGAGGCCCTGCCTGTTTGGGGCCTGGTTGACAGATTTCAAGAGGAGAATTTGGGGGAAGCATCATTTCAGAAGGGAGCTGGGCTATGAGAAAGGACCAGGCTCCTCCAACCTGACAGAAGCACTGGCCAGCGTGTTGATTCCAAGAGTGGCTGTGACAACCTACGTCCCTCTGCCCAGCCCTGATGTGTCAGTCAGGGTTCTCCAGAGAAACAGAACTAATAGGAAAGGTGTGTGTGTGTGTGTGTGTGTGTGTGTGTGTGTGTATAAAAAGATTTCTTTCTAGAAACTGGCTCATGCATTGATGGAATCTGGAAAGTCTGATGTCCATGGGCTGGGCTGGTAGGTCATCTGGTCACCCAGGCAAAATTTCAATGGCATCATCTTGAGGCAGAATTTCTTCTTCTCTGGGAAACTTAAGGTTTTTGCTCTTAAAGCTTTCAAAGGATTGGATGAGGTCCACCCGCATTTTTCAGGATAATCTTCTTTACTTAAGTCAATGGATCATCTACAAAATACCTTCACAGCAACACCTAGACTATTATTTGACCGGGTAACTGGGCACCATAGCCTGGCCGAGTAGACACAGAAAGTTTAACCATCAGGCCCTGACAAGGCTCCAGGTTCCCAGATACTGGCATTAATCTTCCCATCACGCCTCACTTCATATCCTCGGGATAAGCCCCTGAGCCTCCCTCGGTAGCCCATTGGGCACTTTGTCCTTATATTTTTCCCGTGTGGCCTTGGTGATACCTCGCCCATCTTCTGCCCTTGGATTCCCCGCAGAGGTCATGGGCTACCCTCTCTCCGCATCACTACGGGTCATCCCTCTGGGCTGGGGCAGGCTGGTGGGACGAGTGGTCCACAACCTCTACCCCTCCACATCCTGTCCATCACACAGCCACCCCTCTCTACCCCTCCTCCCGTCATGTGGGACAGTGTGTAGGCTCCCCTAGGGTGACTCCCATTAGCAGGACTGCCTCAGAAACCAGCACAGGCCAGCAGGGTGGGCTGGAGGAGGCTACAGCAGAGCAGAGGCCCAGGAAAGGGGGAGGACTTCCAGGAGGGAGCCGCTGGAAGCGTGAGGAGGATTGCCCGTTTCTCTGGAAGATTCTGCACATGTGCAGAGTCTTCTCAAGGAGCTTAGAGCTTACCTGGTCCACACATCTCGAGGGGGTCTGGGTTTCACCCACCCACAGGGGACACTTAACACCTTCCACCTGGTGAAAGAATTTTCTTCATTCACAAAGGATTTCCCACACGTGAAGTGCAATTGCATGCTTTCAGGATCCTTGTCTAATTTGTAGAAACATTGGTTTATTATTTAACCTATTTGTGTAGTACAAGGGGTGCCCTTCCCTTCCAAATCTCAGCATGGTATGGCGATCTGTCTAAACTGAAAAGAGGGAGGGAGTAAGACCATGCTTAGTTCAAGAAGATATAAAAGGCAGGGTAATAAATGATTACCATGTGTTAGCAGCCAAACCTGAAGCAGCAAAGTTTATGATGATGATCAAAGCAACTGGGAGAGCTGCACAGTCATCTCGTTGACTTGCACGTTATGAATCGGGAGGCCATACGGGGAAATCATGAAAAGCCAACTAGAGAGGGACTTTTGTTTTCAAATTATTGCTGGGCACTGAAAGGGCTTTTAAACTGTTGTAGTGATTCTGCAGCCCTGGAGCTGAGATGCTTTGGCGTATCTTCCAGGGAGGCCCAGGGGTGGGCTGGCAGAAGGAAGAGCGTCCCCCACTCGGGGGGAGGCGGGCAGGGACAAGGCTGAGCTGACTCCCACCCACTCTGGAGGGTTTTGGGGAAAAACATCAGGCCAGTGTTCTCTGCCAGGATATATTTGGGAGCAGTGGTGTTTCGAAGCATTTCCTAGTGTTCTGGGAAACAGAACTGGACCTGTTCCTCCAGTCAGGAAAGACATTCATCCATGAGAATCTGGAAGGAAAGGGTGCAGAGAAAGGAGGTGAGGGCCTGGAAGGCAAACAGGCAGGAGGCGGCTCTGCCCGATGTCCGGAGAAGGAGGGGTGTGAGAGAGCAGGAGACAGAGGCTGGCCTAGTTGGCACACTGTCCCGCAAGACTGGAACTGAGAAATCACGGGAACTCCAGGATGCCGTATCATCCACAATCACTTCTGTTTGGCTGTGGAACCATCCTGGAATTCCCAGCAGCAGGCTCCCTTCTGCATTCTACATTTTGGTTCATAATGAATTGAACATTTCTCAAGAAGATGCCAGTGGTCAGCCCCAGCAGCAGCCCTGGGCCCACTGGCTGGCCAGGCCCTGGCCCTGAGCTGAAGCCCCCGAGATGTGGCCCTCAGATGAAAAGGGCAGCCCCGGCCCTGCACAGTGCAGGAACTGCTCCAGATGCCATTCACCCACTCACTGTGCTGAGGGAACAGCCCCTGGCATGGGTCCGTGTCACGTTCCTGTGGAAGCTGAGGACCCAGGGCGCAGAGGGGCTCTGTACCCAAATCCACGGCTATCATCCGACCAGGCCAGGGGTGGCTGGCAGCACTCACCCTTCACAGGCTCCACGATTCCCACCCACTGTCCCCTTCCTGCGTGTGCAAACTTACCAGATAGGTATTATCTTCTCTCTTTTACAGATTTAAACATCAAGACTCAGAAGGGCTAAGATCTTGACCTTGCAGCCAAAAGAGGTGAATCTGAGAGTATAACGATGACGGTAAACCAGAGCTGAGGACCCAAGATGGGTTAGCAAACAGGAAGAGAAACAGAGGCTGAAGCCAGGGTACCTAGAGCCTGGGATGTAGGACCAGAGCATCCCAAGTCAGGTGGGCAAGGAGAAACCCTGGGAGCATCCTTGAGACGTGGGCTTTGGATGAAAGTGGGCGTTTGTGTTCCTCCTGGCATGCTGATGGGGGTTGGGTGGAGTTGATCTTGCTTAAATGGCCAAGGATAGAGAAGACAGGAGGTAATTATTATCCCCATTTTACAGATGAGGGAACAAAGTAAGAGAATATAAATAAGCAATTTACCCAAATTCGAACAGATAGAATTCTGAGTCTAGAGCCAAGATCTCCTGTGTCCTCATTCACAAAACTGGAATTACTGTCCATGCTCCTCTTACCACAGGGCGTCGCATTAAGGATGCAAATGAGACCCAATCGTTGAGTATTTGTACGAACAAGACAGAGGATGTGAACAGTGCCCGGCATAGTAAAGTAAATTCATAACCAGTGGAGCAGCGCTGATCAATGAGTTAATATCTGCCTGGGAGAGAGCTCTGATGTGGTGCTGGCTGCAACGCTTTGCACTTGACCTGACCTAGAGCATCATTTCCCAGACACTTGAGATATCAAATTTGTAGGCCAAACAGTACAGGGAGGCAACTTTTGCTATCATGCTCGATTACAGCACAGGGCTGAGGAAAAACGAGCCAGGTTGAATGACATGAAACCAAATAAAATTCAACAGGGATGTACGGAAAGCTCTGTATTTAGGTTTTAAAAAATCAATTATACAAGCACAAGATGGGAGGGATGTGGGTTTACAAATGTTTGCATGGAAAAGCAGGAAGTATTAGTGGTCGTGGTGTGACACCGTGGCAAAGAAGAGAATGGATTCTCTGGCTGTATCCAGCTTCCAGAGGGAGGGATGTCGACATTGGAGCAGGATGGTCCATTACGGGAGCTGCCTTTTCAGGGAGAATTAGCATCGTGGACTGGATTCTGAGGCAGATAACCAAGCCAACAGAGAGCCCAGAACTTCCATTTATTGAAGAGTGGTGTGTGAAATGGGAGGGTTCATGTGAAGCCAGGACTTGGGGAGGAAAGTCACTAAGGTGATCTTAATATGGGGGAGGGGGCAGATATCTGTGCTGACAAAACACACCAAGAGGGCCAGTGGGCCTAACTTTCAGAGGCCGACAGCATTCCGATGCGAGGACAAGTCTGAGAAGCATGCTCCCTAAAGGCTGAGAAACCCTAGAACTGGGGGCGTGCAGTGAAAGCAGGTGGATCACATGTCACGAGTAACGCAGTGAACGTCCCTGCACTGGGAGAGCTTGGCCCTCAGTTGCATCTTTACATGAGGCCCATGGAGCCCTGGGGGTCCCGTCACTCTTTCTTTAGGACCACGGTGGGTAGACCAGTAGTCCAAGGGTGCGGCTCCGGGCTTCAGGCCCTACATCTACAAGAGCAGCCTCTTCTATCCATGTTCCACACTGAGCCCTAAGATTTAATTTGAACAAAGTTTCTCTGGCTAAAAATGAAGTTTGAAAGCCACTGCTCTAGATGGTCAAGAAGCCCAACCAGATCCCAAACTTGATTAACCTCCAGCCTCAAAACCAGCACAGGAACACATGCAGGTATTTGGGGTTCGGGCCTTTCCATTGAAAAGAAGTGACAAGAGGCAGGTAACCCACAGGCATAGGGGTCTCTGGGAAACCCTTTGGGAAGCCTCAGTATCAAGGTTATAGAGGTGTTTGTTTTAGTTGCTACTTACCAATATTTGTTTGGGTATAGTTTGAGGCGATCACCTAATTACTTTGAAGATTCAAGGCCAGTGAGTCCGTCCTGGGGAGCACCCTTGAAACTCAGTCTCTAGATTGAAGTGGGCATTTGTGTTCCTCCTGGCACGCTGATAGGGGTTGATCTTGCTTAAATGGCCAAGGATAGAGAAGACAGGAGGTAATTATTATCCCCATTTTACAGATGAGGGAACAAAGTCAGAGAATATAAATAAGCAATTTACCCAAATTCAGACAGATAGAATTCTGAGTCTAGAGCCAAGATCTCTTGTGTCCTCATTCACAAAACTGGAATTACTGTCCATGCTCCTCTTACCCCATGGCATTTGTCCTGTGAGTTTTGGGCCTTGTTGGCTGACCTATGAAGTCAGGCTTCTCAGTTTCTTTCTGTTTGTGTTCATGGAAAATGTGGACTTTCTAACAGAAATAATACCATAGTATTGTGGAGAAGATGAAGATCTTCCAATGAGTTGACCCTGAGGTTTATATTTTGTTATGGTGTTTGACCTCCTGGTGACACTCACAGCTCAGGTGAAATGAGGCCAGGACCCCACTCCAGCCGTGGCCAGAGCAACAGGAATGGTAGAGCTCCAGAAAGGGCTCGGTGGAGAGCTGAGGCAGCCCCTGCGGGGGAGGCACCATGAGACCTGCACACCTGGACTTTCACACATCAGGCTGGTCGCATCCTACTTTAAGTCCGTCCCGGGCAATGACAATTCCTTCTACCAGTCAAGGGTTTGCTGGACTCTGGAACTCCCCCACATGGCTGAAGTTGAGGTCCTGGCCTCAGAGAATATCCAGTCCTGCTGACAGAGCAGCAATCACCATGCAGGTGAGTGTGTGGTGGGCTCAGCACTCAGTGTGGAAGCGGGAGGGGGGCTGTGTGTGTACATAGTGGAGGGTTTCCAAGTATGCAGTGCCCAGTGGGAGACGTGCTCAAGGAAGTGAGGGGAGACGGGCCCCCCAAGAGAGCAGGGCTTGGGGGAAGGCCAGAGATCCAGAGGGTGGGGGTCTGATAAGAGCCGAAGATGTGCATTGGGGACAGTAGGGAACTTTGCCAAGGGACAGACGGAGGTTCACCTTGCCCACGAGGGTTTCCCAGCAACGTGGAACGATTGCAGGAGCTTGGGCAAGGATGAGATGGAGAAGGGGGTGCGGGGAAGTGGGCAGAGGGCAGCTCATAACCTGGGAAGATGGCTGTGCAAAGAGGAAAACACTAGAAGCTCGATGCAGTCATCCTGGTCTTCCTATCCACGTAGTAAATGATACCTGGCTCTTGAAGTCTGGCCATGGAAGGCAGAATCTCCACGTGAAGAACGTTTTGGGCTTGTGTCCCCCAAAAGATGTTGAAGTCAACCCCCAGTCCCTGTAAATGCAACCTTATTTGGCAACCAGGTCCTTGCAGATGATCAAGTTAAGATGAGGTCACTCAGGTGGGACTTTATAGAACGAGGGAATTTGGACACAGAGACACGCACACAGGAAGAATCCTGAGTAAACATGAAGGCAGAGATCAGGGTGATGTTTGTACAAGCCCAGGAGCACGAGGATTGCCGGAAGCCAGCAGAAGATGAAGAGGCCAGAAGCAGCTTCTTCCCCTCCACCCTGAGAGGGAACCAGCCCTGCCAACACCTTGATCCCAGACTTCTACCCCCAGACCCAGGAGTGAACACATTCCTGTTGTCTAAAGCCCCCGGTTGCGGTCCTTTGTTTTGGCAGCCCTAGAAAACCAACACAAGCGCTTACATTTTTCATCTCCAGTCAAGGGAGGGTCTCCCTCCGTCTGGCACAGGAACTGCCGTAGATCACGTGCACCAGTGTGTTCCGTGTCGGTTCCTTAGGAGCGTATTCTCAGAGACCACGGGGAGGTCAGTCCCTGTGGAATCTGGTGTGGTCTTCCTTCTGGCAACCATCTCTGTTTCTTACTGAAAAGGTGAGAATCCATGTTTTAGGGCAGAAAGGGCCCTTTCTTGATTTACAATTGAATAAACCAAGGTTCGGAGAAAATCCAACCTACTCCCTCGGATAAATTCACACGGACAGGCGAGGATGCGCTCCAGCTCTGGCTCTGGAAACGTCCAGAGATGGGAATTGTGCACATTTCAGAACTTGGGAGTTATAAATTCTGCAGCTTGGTTACTAGCGGCCACACAAAAGTGACTTCTAAAAAACTTTAAATTTTACCTTTTTTTAAAATAGGAAACATTTTCACAAAGGTTCTAACCATGGCCAGTATCACAAAGGTTACCAGTCACGTGGGAAGGGACGATTTCTCTCCTCAATCGTTTCCTACACTTAATGGTGGGTCTTTGCGGCTCTGCACCAGCCCTTGGGCAGGTGATGGCGTTGAAATCTGAAACTGACACGAGGAAAATTCAGGCACGTCCCCAGCCCAGGCACAGCTGTGTGATTGATGCCACTCTGCTGGCCAGGTGAGCACAGCCGAGCTGGTGGCTGCATTTTTTATTCAGAGAGAGTGGAGGTCAACTTGGAAGCTTTGCTTCCGTGAGGCTGCAATGCTAACTGCAGACCAAGAACATAAATCACGCTGCCCTGGCTTGAAACCATGGATCTCCCGATAGCCATCACTTGTCATGAGAGTATCTGAAACAGAGGTCCAGCCCCACACAGGAGTGAGACCCTGCACAGTTTAGCTCGGGACTGTGGGCATCCCCTGAAATGGAAACAAGATTAGCACCATGAGATGAAGTTTCTATCTCTCAGGATCTGTTTCTCAGACCTTGCAATGACGAAGAATAAACTAATAAAAGTCAAATATCTGCTTCTTGAATGATTGAAAGAATGCAGTTGAATGGATGAAATAAACAACTTGAAGAACTCATGGTAACCAATCAATCAGACATGGCTTTCCCCCAACAAAGCTGCATGTCAGACACCTGGATAAATGACTCGCCCAGAGAACCAAGTCCCAAGTCCCTTTCCCCATTTGTTGAACCATTTGTCCATCCAACACATATTTTTAAAGCACCAACTTTGGGACAGGCACTGTGCCATGTGCTGGAGTTATGCAATGCGTGTGGCATCACCCCTACTCTGGAAGAAACTAAGGTGGGCAAATGATGGCAAGCCAAGGATGTGTCCGTGTACCACAAAGTGCTGCACAAATACACAGATATTAGAGGAAGAACAAACTTGATTTTAGAAACATTCCTAGGAAGAACTGGCATTTGCATTAGACCTTGGAGTAGAAGTAAAACTATATAGGTGTGAGGTAAGAGGAAGAGAATTTGAGGACCTGAGACCAGCACGTGCAAAGCTCTGGGTGTATGGCAGGGATGGGGCATTCAGGCAAAGGCAACCCAAAACGCCTAGTGCCACAGTGGGGCTCGGGTAGACAGGGGCCGCAGGAAGTAGGGAAAGAAGAGAGCTACGTGTGGATAATGGGTGTCCTTGTCAGCTATATTTGGGAGATTGTACTCAATCCCATCCACCCTGGAGAGACACTGAAGGTTTTGCAGCGGGAGAATGGCATGAACAAATCTCACCTAAAAACCAACGGTGTGCACACACTTTTGCAACAATTCAACTACAAAAATGAAGGCATGCTTGCTCACAGAAGTTTCTGTAAATTCCTAATCTGTGTGTCCCAGGCATCAACTTAAAACTCAAAGCTACCTCTGCGTCACCGAGCCCAGTTGCTGGCCACACCCCAGTGACACCCCTTCCTTGCAAGAGTCTCTCCAGATTCTCACTGTGGGCCGTGTCCTACTTCCCAGGGCTTTTACGTGGGGGACAGGTTTTAAATAAAATAAAAATTCCTCTTGCTTCTTGGAGATTGGACTTGATTAAATATTCCACTGATAAAGGCTAAGCAAATGTCAGCTTCAATATCACAAAAAGAGAAATGAGAGTTCATACAAGCAGCAAAGCAAACAATCATTTTCATACTTTATTAGAAACATTTATTGCCTAATGACTACATTATTTTAAGCAAGCAGGTGGAAAGGTGTTCGGTGCGTGATATCTTCAAATATCTTTATTTGTGAAGATGTTCTCTCTCTAGTATTTAGACAGATGTTTTATTCCCTCTAATAGAGCTAGGACATGAGATGCTGTGATTTCAGCTACTACATAAGCACTTGAAGGTCATGGCCTATCACTGTGCTTCCCCAACAATGCAAATCCGTTCAATGCTACGTTTTTCTACTCTGCACGAAGTGAAGGTTCTGGGTACAGATGGCAGAAGTCACTGTGCGCTCTCCAGTGTTCTTCTAAAATCCACAGCTCACATTCCAAGTGTGCTTCACAGTTCTTCCTCTATAGCTTGCTAGCCACATAACTGTGATCTAGAGTCTGCAGCCAAAAGGTAAAGAAAGCGCTGTTGTTCTCCTCTAATACCTGCACCACTTTAAAAACTATTGGCAGATTATGTTGAAGAGGAGATTCTCAAAGCCCTTCTCTTGTCTGTTATTAGTTGTCTGCTGCTGTGTAATAGTGTTCACCACAAACTTGGTGGATTAACCCAACGCACGCTCCTCATCTCACAGTTTCTGTGGGCACAGCTTAGGTAGGTTCTCTGCAGAGCTGCGGTCAAGGTGTTGGCCACATTTTTTTTTTTTTTTTTTGTCTTTTGCGGTACGCGGGCCTCTCACTGTCGCGGCCTCTCCCGTTGCGGAGCACAGGCTCCGGATGCGCAGGCTCAGCGGCCATGGCTCACGGGCCCAGCCGCTCCGTGGCTTGTGGGATCCTCCCGGACCGGGGCACGAACCCGTGTCCCCTGCATAGGCAGGCAGACTCTCAACCACTGCGCCAACAGAGAAGCCCAAGGTGTTGGCCACTTTTGATCTCACATGGTTGTCAGCAGTATTCCTCTCCTCGTGGGTAAGGACTGAGGACCGCAGTTTCTTACTGGCTGTTGATCAGAAGCTGCTCTCAGCCCCTTGCTATAGCCCTCTCCATATGACACTCACAATAGGGCAATTTGCATCTTCAGTCATTAAGAGAAAGAGCCACTCGGCAAGGCGAATGTAATGAAGTCACATCCTATGTCCACACTTCCCAGCACCTTTACTGTATACTTTTGGGCAGAAGCATGAGCAGGTCCCACTCACACTCCAAGGAAGGGCTAAGCAGGAGGCAGGGGCTGCCGCAGTCTGTTCGCCGCACCTCCCTTTAATCTATTCATGCTCAGCGGAGCACCTGGAGCAGAAGGGGCCAATCTGACAGAGCTGAATTTTTTCCAAATTTAACAAAATGGAAAAAAAGTCCGTGTAGTTTAATAAGCCATTTCTCCCTTGAACGCCATAAACTCAGATGTTCATTCTTGTACATACTAAAGTCCCCAGTCTGTATAACTTAGAAATTTGCAAATACTTAGACGTTTGCTGTTTAGGAGTCTCCTAGTAGCTTTACTTTCATTTTCTTTAGTCCTTATAACAGCTTTGCAATTAAGATTATTATTACCCCACTTTACAGTTAAGAAAACTGAGGTTCCAAGAGGCTACCTCGCCTGCAGAAAAGGACGTGTTCAGTCAAACTGAGTCAATAACTAAACTTGTATGTTTCCTCTGGCTCTTTTTCTGGAGTCTATTAACTAGTTATTCCCCCAGAGAGACTCTACAGAAAGTAAACTTTCTGGGTCTCTTTAGAGTGAAAATGCCATTATTTTGCTCTCACACTGGATGCCAGTTTGGCTGGGTATACAATTCTGGGCTCAAAATCCTTTTCCCTGAGAACTTTGGGAAAAATCACTCCAGTGTTTTTTCCCCTGAGAACTTTGGGAAAATCACGCCTGTGTTGCTGTTGAGAAGATTCAAGTCAATGTGATTCTTGATTCTTTATAAATACCTGTACCTTTTTCCTTTCCCTGAAAGCCCTTATTCGTGTCTCTTTACCTTTGGAGCTTAGACATTCGACAGTAACAAGACTGGGTTCCCATCTTTTTTTCACCTGCCCTGCTCAGCCCTCAGTCTTTCCACCTTCCTTTCCACAGGAAGACACAGGTATTTCTTCAACTATGGGAAATATTTTCTCATTATTTCTTTGTTAAATGCTGTCTCCTATTCCCTTCGTGCTCTTTTGCGTTGGAGACATGGGGCCCAGCAACACCCCTGGGAGCTTATGCCTCCATAGCTCCAATTTCCTCCTTCTGGCTCAATCCTGGGCACGTGCTGAAGCTGCCCGGTGCCCAGTTCTAGGTGCGGAGGGGCTTCCGATCAGCACAGCTCCTGCAAACACTGTGCTGGGGGCCCCCAAGTTCCATGGTTGCCTATCTCAGGGGTCCCCTTCACGGGCTGTGGGCTAAGGCTTTTCTCATTTCACATCTATCTCCTTCTACTTCTCAGAGATTCCCACCAATTTCTGATTCACTATCTTTCTTAATTCTTTTTTCCAGTTGTCTTACTGGATTGGTTGTTTTAAAAGGTTTTTATGGAACTTCATGGCGTTTATGGCAGTCCCTGAGCTGTAGAAAGTTTCTGCTCAGGCCACAATGTAGCCCCGTAATTCTCTCTGTGTTTTAACTGCTCATGGAACAGACAGAGGGAAGTTCCAGTGAATTACAGCTGAGATCAGTTCCTCTTAAATGGCTGCCTTGGAAACCTGTCGAAAGCCTGGCGCGTCCCTATTGTATGAGGTCATGGTAACTGGATCAGACTTTCACGTTGCGCTGAATCAGCAGCAAGAATTTCGAGGATGATTCAGGATCATCACTGAGGTTTGATCCTCTTTCCTGGTCTTTTGACGAAAATCTCAACAGCACAAGGATGACCTGACTGTTACCGAACCATTTCCAGCAACTAGGATGGTGAAAACTGGAGCTGCGTCTATCAGAATTGAGGTTTTACTTTGAGCACATTTTCCTTTTGACTTTTCTCCTGCCGTGTTTCATACAATTTCTGCAGAGTTAAAGACGCAGTTTCAAAGGTAAATTGAAGCTATTGAGCCTCACCTATGATTCCACGGGAGCATATGTGTGTGTGTGTGTGTGAGAAAGAGAGAGAGACATAGGGTGCATCCCATAAATAAATTTTACCATTATTTAGTGTTTTATTTACTATTGAATCTAACCAGCTTATCAAAAATTTTAAAACAACTGATGACGTACATACAAGCTGTATTGAAAGCCCAAAATGTACGGCAGCGGGTAGCACAAAAATGATGTTTGTTACCAACAGGCTGGGCTTCCCCAGATGCTTCATTCCATCCAGCAGAATGGAGAAGCCTTGTCCCAGAAGGTCTGAAGGGGATTTTAGTAGAAAGAATACGCTGTTAGCAATGTGCGAACCTCATGCAATTTAGGTGGCTTTTCCAGCCCTCTTTGGTTGAAAAATATCATGAGAAGATCCATTTAGCAAAGGGTGGGAAGCCTAGAAATCAGGAAGGAGATAATTAAAAGTGGGGCAGAGCTTAGCATTTACTAGGGAACCCGGTGACACTCCACAGTGAGGGCTGTTGTGAGTGGGTTTTACTGGGGGAGTGTGGTCACCCCCATCTTGTTGGTTCACGCACTCTTGGTTGAAAAGCACACACAGTGCTGCTCAGGGCACACACTCTGGCAGCCCAGGGCTGTTCTCTCTGCCAGGCTCTGCATCCGAGGGGCAGGGTGTATTTACGATGGGGTTTTAAGCAATTTCCCCTGCCCCAGGGTCATGACCGGGGCTGCTCTCCAGGTCTCTCCTGGTTCCCATTTCACAACTTGTGCAGATCCCGCAGACCACTAAGGAATGATGTGTAAATTTCACACAGTTCCCACGTTTGGGTTGGAAGGGCATCTAAAACCTTGGTTGCTAACCCAGAATTTATCCAAATATTGTTAGTTGGACAATCTCACGTGATCGGCATTTCTCAAGAGACTGTCTTGGGTTTAAGCCCAGTCAGAAGCAGCAAATGGGCGGCCAATCAGTGAGGACAAAGGCACACATTTTTTAACCATCAAGACTGAAAACCCTGCTCTTTTGAACCTCAGAAATGGTTTGGATTGGCTTGTCCTGTCCATGGAGATCAGAGTTAGCTCTCCACTTCCCAACACAGCACGTGGGTTTTACAAGAGTCAGAGGAAGATTAAACAGAGGCCCACTAAGAACCACTGGAATTCCCACGAGAATGAAGGACTCAGTTCCCAGAGGAACACATTCTTTGCTAGGGTATTAGTTTTCTATTGCTGCTGTAACAAACGACCACAAACCTAGTGGCTTAAAGCAACAGAGTTGTTTGTTTCCAGCTCTGAGGTCAGAAGTCTAAAATCAAGTCTAAAATCAGGGTTGCAGGGCTTCCCTGGTGGCACAGTGATTAAGAATCTGCTTGCCAATGCAGGGGACACGGGTTCGAGCCCTGGTCTGGGAAGATCCCACATGCCGCAGAGCAACTAAGCCCACGCACCACAACTACCGAAGCCCACACGCCTAGAGCCCGTGCTCCGCAACAAGAGAAGCCACGGTAATGAGAAGCCTGCGCGCTGCAACAAAGAGTAGCCCCCGCTCAACACAGCTAAAGAAAGCCCGTGTGCAGCAAAGAAGACCCAATGCAGCCAAAAATAAATTAATTAATTAAATAAATTTTTTAAAATTACTCTAAAAAAGTGTCTTTTTTTTAAAAAAGAGAGAAAAAAAGCTATTACTAAAATATTCTATATTTAGCTACACTGGTAATTTTGACAATAGTTCAAGGAACATGGCATTTACTTTCTTTGAAAATGTAATATATAAACAAATGTGGTTTTCTTATCTAAGTAAGGACAGTATATTATAATATCAAAATAAAGGAGAAAGAAAGAAAGAAAAAGGTAACGCCTAAACCCTGACAACTTCCTCTTTTCGGAAGCAGGATGAGAGCTGAGATCCAGAATGTGGAGCATCAGAGAGGCCGTCCCCTCTCTGAGGCTCAGAGCAGGTGTGGGGCGTGGGGTACTGGGGGAGGCGAGTGCTGGTGTTGGTGGAGAAGGCTCACTGAGGCCAAGAAAGCAGGGACTCAGGCTCCTTGAACCCGACGTGTGACTGAAGGGCCTCGTCACTGCCACGTGTGGCTGACAAGCCTGGGAAAAGCCCAGCTCTTACAGCTCGGGGACGTCCGGTGTCCTGGCTCTCTCTGGATGGCAGCTCCAGCAGGACACCCATCACCTCTCTGGGACTCGGTTTCTCCTGAGCAAGAAAAGACAAGCACAGCTTCTATCGTGTTCCCGAGGTATCACGGGGCTGTGAGGGGCTGCACTCGCCAGGCGGAGTGCAGGGTCACAGTTAGGATCAAACGATTGCCCCAAGAGTTGCTTTCCTTCCCCTCGGGTGGCACACTTTACGGAAGCAGGGAGGAGAAGCGTTCCTGCAGTGACCACAGAACGGATTATGGAGACGGCCACTCATTAGCCATCAGCCAAGGAAGGCTGCTCTGATGTCCT
Source organism: Tursiops truncatus (assembly GCF_011762595.2). NCBI lineage: Eukaryota > Metazoa > Chordata > Mammalia > Artiodactyla > Delphinidae > Tursiops > Tursiops truncatus. The sequence continues at coordinate 3,417,364 of NC_047049.1, read as the reverse complement.
GAAGAGCAAACGGGCATCTGGCCTTGAGCACCATGAGAACGTCTGGGAAACACAGAGACAGAGGCTGGTGGTATAAATCCTCTGTCTTCCCATTTCACACTTCAGATGACACGGCAAGGGGAGGAAAGTCAGGGGGATCAGCCCTCCGAGTCAGAGAATGTCAGAGCTGGGCCCATCGAGATCACCACATACCAGACCCCAAACCAATTAATGGCAGAGGTAGGAGGAAAAAATCAGTTTCAAATATTAATCTATTTTTTGCCCCAAAATCGGTACCTTTATATGAAATGTCTTCTGTACTTGGTGTACTTGGGTTAGCATGACACATCATGTTTCAGTGCCTCTGACACCGTGGATCCCCCCAATGTGTGCGAGTGATGGAGGCTTTATAAATTACAGATGTTTGTGTGAATGGTTATTTGACGGTGGAGAGGTGGGAACGTAAGGCTCCTTTCCTTACTCTGCTATGTTTTTCTCTCAGTAGTTCTTTTAAAAGGATAAGTTCAAAATATTAAAAATGAGTACAGAAACAGAGAAACTAACCTTGCCCAGAGCTTCGCCGAGCCCGCACAGGTGTGGATGTCTGGCCGCTAAGCTCTGAGTCCAGGCAGGTAACTCACCTGCAGCCTCCAAGATGGCAGGCGGTGGCTGACTTCCAAAGTCCATGACAAACCCTCTCCTGGGACCTGGGTGCCACTTTTCTCACAGCCCCAGCGCTCCGGTGGTGACAGCTTGCCAAGGACTGGTTAGTGACAGCAGCAGGCACTGTGGGAGGGGGTGTGTCGAGCTGGTCGTGACCCCCAACCTGCCTTTCTACAGCCTGAACTTTGCTGGGATTGAGACCCAAACAGGCACAAAGTTCTGTCGTAAGTTGAGCTCCCAGGACAGAGACCCAGAGGGTGAGAAGGTGGGGCCCTGCTGAGCCTTCTCGCTCCCACCCTGGTCCCGTTGAAATGAAAAATTAACAAGACATCCCAGCCTCGGTGGCCTGTTGCATCCATGTCCCCGCCAGGTAGCGAGCTGAGACATTTCTCTGCCTCCCGAGCTGGCTGGTCCCAGCAACTCTACCACCACCGTGACTTCTATTGCCCTGCCCGTGTCCTAACGCAACTTGGGGAGTTGGATTACAAAATGATTTGTGATGATGGGCATGAAGGAGAGGGCTATTTGACTTCAGGAAACAGCGCTGCGAGTTGGGAATGATATATGAAATGAACCATCCGGGGCCAGCGCACAGTCGATACGTGAGGTACAACAGGCTGGCCCCGCTGTGTCGAGCCGTTGCCTCGGAACCAGACACACAGACGTTCGGCTCAGTCAGCAGCAGCCTCCCAGAAAACTGCAGCAAGTCCCTAAGTCGCAGATAAAATATAGCCACAGCTGACGGGCGCGCTGTTCATTAGCCAAAGAGCAAGGGGAAGGGGCGATAGAGATGGATTTACACACAAATGTCCAGCTCTGTCTCCTCCCTTTCTGAATCAGACCATCCAGATGCCTCCCAAAAGGCCAAAAATCAACACAGCCATCTTTGTTACAAATGCTAAAATTGAACTGGTTGTCACATTTTGAAAGGCTGAAAAACAGAGGTGGGCTATTTTTTTTTTTTTTTTTTTTTTTTTTTGCGGTACGCGGGCCTCTCACTGTTGTGGCCTCTCCCGTTGCGGAGCACAGGCTCCGGACACGCAGGCTCAGCGGCCATGGCTCACGGACCCAGCCGCTCCGCGGCACGTGGGATCTTCCCGGACCGGGGTACGAACCCATGTCCCCTGCATCGGCAGGCGGACTCTCAACCACTGCGCCACCAGGGAAGCCCTGAGGTGAGCTATTTTTGACTTCTTTGTTCCAGCTTTAAAATCAGAGAGATGATTATGGAGAGTTCTTCAACAGATTAAAAAAAAAAAAAAAAAAAAGCAAAACTGGTTTTAAATATTTTTAAAAAGTCTTGAAATAGAAGTTGGCTTTTTTTTTTAACATTTCAGGAATACCTCACAATTAGTTCCCAAATTCTACGGATGACCAGGGTACCCTGGATCTCCCGTTCACAGGGCCTTCTTGCTTGTTGCAAGCCTTCCAAATTCTTTCCGATGCAGACACAGCGTTCACGAAACGTGGCCTCATCCAAACTGCAGCTCCAAAGGCAAAGATTTTATGTTTTTACCAAAAAAGCCAGGACAAGCCCAGGGCCGCGGGCCAGAGTTGACCTCCACGATGAAGGCCTCTGTCCTGGTCACGCGATATATCATCATGATTTAAAACATCAGAACGGTGCCAAACGATTAGCAGATGAAGCTCACAGATTCCAGTTGCATGACTATGAGATTAAATTAGCCATTTATGGATTTCAGAAAGAGAGGAGACTAAAATGTTTTATCGTATAGTTTAAAAAAGTCATTGAGTGATTCCCTCGTGTTAAATATTTCCTAATGTCAGAAACAGGGTGGATGACACAGAAATCATAAATCCAATTGAAAAGTGTTGAAAATCACTTTAGTCTGCCATCTTAGTAGAAATTCAATAAAGTTGAAGGGAGGACTTCTATACATACCTTGGCCTGGACCAGTACCCGCAGGCATTTATACTGCTCATCTAAGGAAGGACGTGGGGCCCAATATTAATTGCATTTTATTCTTTAATAATTGATTACTTGTTAAACGCTTGCTTTATGTGAGACCTGATTTATCACAGATGCCAGGTATATGTACATCACATGTATATATGCCCCTTTGTGCATCGTGCCCTGGACATCGGCACCTGTCCCGGCATTCACTATATTCACCGGAGCATTGGAACTTTAAAAATCACCACCAAAAACTGGGGCTCTGCAGTTTTTTTTTTTCTTTTTCCTATCATGTTAGACAGTGCTTGGTCTGTGTTCCTGACATGTGACTCAGCAATTACTTCCTAACTAGCAAGCCAGACGTGTGTGCTTATAAAAGTCATGGCCTGATTTTTCAAACCAGTCGCCCGAGGGGAAGGCCCAAAGACCCTCCCCGGCCGTGCGTTCATCACTGCACCTGGAATGATGAGGGTTTGTGTCTGTTCATCGAAGGAAAACGGTAAAAATGTGCTCCGGTTATCTGCCAGCTTTTAAAATAGGAGCCTTCGATATAAAACCAAGCTAGATTTTCCACCTATAGCTCTCCCAGGCGAGTTGTAAGGGTCAGTCTATAAGGAGAGGTGTGCTGATGGAAAAAAAGCATCGCCCCTGTGATTATTCTCAGAAGCCGGGAGCCCTTCCCCTGCACAGGGAGCCTGTCCCCATGTCCAGGAGCCTCACCAGCTGCTTCTCTCGAAAACTTGCTTTGTTTCCCTGGGAGTTGTGTGCAAAGGGAGTCAGACAGACAGGAAGGGCCCACCCTCCTCCTGAAGACACAAACGGCCCCCTGACGCTTCCCGGCTTGGGACTTGGGCTCCACTGCCTCTCTGGTTTGCCACCATCTCCTCCTTCGCTGGTCCCACGTAGCTGTCCAGATGAAGTCTTCTTTTAAAATCAGCCTAGGGGATATTTTAGAGAAGCGGAAGAACCCCACACAGCTCCAGCCCCTCCCCAAGGCCTCCCTGGTTGCCTGGGGTGTCTGCCTCTGCTTCCATCCCAGCCACACAGGTAGCTGAGCCTGGGGCAAAGCTGGAGAGAGACAGAAACACTGGGCGTCCTTTACAAATAGAAGCGAACACCTCTCCTCCAGCAGGTCCTACATAATCGCAAAACAAAACTAGGGAAAATGTATTTTTGATGTAAATTCCAAGCAGCCGTGACCCTGTATTTTCTCGAGGAAATCACACCATTTCTTAAGGATGTCTAGCACTGGGACCACCTGCAGCATCACAATTTCCTTTCTTGTTTACTGAAAAGCCCCTTTTTTGGCTTTGGTGTCACACCTAAGCATCTTCCCCGGGGCCGGCGTGTGTGCCGGGAACCGTGGCCTATTCCCTGCTCCGGGGGCGAGCTCAGCTGTGTGCTCCGAGGGTCATACCTGAGCCGTGCGCTGTGAAGAAAGCACACACTTCACACTCCAGGGCCACTTGGACTGGCAGAGCCCGAGAACTTTGTGCAACCGCAGCGGAGTGGGTGAAAATGAATCAGATATGAAAATGTCTGAAGCAATAAATTAACACACAGCAGGGGGGGTGATAGCTTAATCCTTTCTCGTCCAAACTCTACCTGACACCCATTATTGTTCCAGGAGGTGGGACCCAGCGACAGGTCGGGAGCGAAAATGAACATTCCCCAAAGATTTGAAGCTTTGCAATAGGTAGGTAATGTGATTCTGCAAAGAAACCCGTACGGCTCTGAGAGTCTTTGTATGTTGAATTCCAGGTAACCTGTCAGGGGACTTCTCTCTCTCTCTCCCCCATTTTATTTAATGCAAAAAGAATATCTTTGACATTTAGAAAAACTATTGAAAATGTGGATACTTGGTAAAGCTTATCAATGTATTTCTTAATACAAAATAAATAATTCTGCAGGCCTCTGCTTTTCTTTCCAAAGGTACATTACAGCAGGCTTGACAATAGCATTGATGAAACAAAAGATTAAAACCTCTAAACATGTGGCTCTGTTTTCTTTGCCAACTACCTGAGACGAGCAAATATTTCGTTATTGTACAAAGTACTTCATTTGTGTGTGTCCTTTGAAACATAACTGACCAAAGTCTTGAACAAACATTTGTGAGAGATATTTAGAATGAGCCCCTCATGCAAAAAAAAAAAAAAAAAAAAAAGAACCTGGAAACAAATTTACAAATTGCTTTGCTTGAGTCATACGTCTCTTCTTGATGTTTTGTTTGGAATATTTCATGTTCAAGGTCTTTGGAGGTAAGATTCAAAAGTGCACATTACTATTATTTTAAATCAATAAATTGCTTCTGGAGTGGCATTGTACAGGAAGCCAGTCATTCCACACTTTTAAAGGAAAAGCAAATTTGAAGAATAATGTTTGTTTCTCCCCTTAAGGTTGAAAACAATACATTTTTTATAGACACTCTATTTTTATTGTTTGTGAGGAATTTCCAGGCTAAACAATGAATCTGATATTTTGATTTCCTTTTTCAATATAACACTAGACCTTCAAATGAGTATTGTCCAGTTTCAGCTGTAATTTGAATGCGTATCCTTTAGTGAGAGGAGATGGTATTCTGTCTCAGACTTTACCTTTCTGTTTCTAAAAACTACATAAACATATTTATATTAAGTATGGGACTTCTGGGAATGTTGGTGGATTAAACAGAATCACAACAAGATGCTAATAATTTGTTACCTTTCATTTTAACCATCCCAGAAAATGAATTTCTATGGTCTTATTTTTTCATGTTTTTTTATTTGCTCAAATAGTTTTCTTATCAGTAATTTGAAAAACGCTCACCGCTTTTGCCCAAAATATTTTAAATGCTCTTTGTAGCAATTATAAATTTGCTAGTTAAAAGTCAGATAATTAAACACACAAAGATAGACCAGGTTTTTTTGCATTTATCCTTTTGAGACTACAATTTTAGCACAGCTAAAGCAATGCAAATTGGATTCAGTTGTCTGTAGATTTCTTGCTGCCTATTAAGACCGCTTGCTCTCAATTCGCCCCTGCTGGGGGGGAAACGGTAGCATTTTTTCAAGAATAGTATTGTATATTGAGGCATGACACCTAGAACAACTTCTGCCCCAGGAAGGTTTAGCAACAAGAAAAAAGTGCTGAGGGCAGGAAGAATAACGTATTTAAAATAACCGTAGAGCTTATGAAGGAGTTGATTAGTCAGAGAGGCGATGAAATCTCCTGTCGCAAGCGCAGAGCAGACCACAACACGTATTTCAATAAGGAAAGGATGGAAATAGTGTCGATTCCAAGTGAGAGAGCTTTTTGAGAGGTTTTACCACTTAAAACTTGATCACATTTCGTGGGCTTCTTTCCTCAAAGACGGTTTGGAAGATCACGTGTTGACTCACCACGGATTTTTTAAATGTTCGGAATTCACAGAGTTGGACACAGCATTGCTTCTGGGGCTCCTCACAAAGGAAAAAAAAGCAGGGGTCATTTGTGTCCCATGTGTCTTCTCCTGGCCCTGCAGAAGCAGGCGCCAGCTCCTCCTGGCCCTGGGGCCACCTGCTGCGGGTGCCAGGGACTGTGCTGGAGAAACTCTGCTCAGTGTAGAGTAGGCCATTTGTGTATGTGTGTGCCTGGTGTGTGTATGCATGCATGGCATGTGTGTCTGTGTGCATGGTGTGTGTGTGTGGTGTGTGTGTGTGCCAGGTATGTGTGTGTGTGCCCCGTGTGTGTGTATGTGCATGAAGTGTGTGCCTGGTGTGTCTGTGTGCATGGTGTGTGTGTGCATGGTGTGTGTGCCTAGTGTGTGCATGGTATGTGTGTGCATGGTGTGTATGTGTGTGCCTGGTGTGTGTGTGTGTACATGATGTATATGCCTGGTGTGTGTGCCCGGTGTGTGTGTGTACACATGCATGTGCATGTGCGTGTCCTTGCCCCTCACGTATTTTCCTGCTGTTCCCCAGTCTCTGTCCTTGCTTCCCGGAGGCAGTTTTGGTCCCAGACAAGGCATCATTTATCCCCGTTGCCGTGTTCCTCCATCCTCCCTCCTACTGGAGAATCTGTTGTATGCTGCCTCTTCTAAGGATGCTGGATATAAAATAGAAGTCGGGTTCCCTTCTGGCTAGGTAAAAGCTTTACTTACACACACACACACACACACACACGCACCCCATATCTTAGCTGACCTGCTGTCAAAAGCTGACCAAACCACCTCAACTTGTGCAAGTCAGTAGGGGACCTGCCCTGACCTAGCCGAGCCAGGCTTGTGCAGTGGATGGGGCTGTTTGCATGGACGTGTGTGGCCTCTGATCTCCCCTCTCTCCAGACTTTTCTTAGCATTGTCCAACCAGCTCACGGCTTCTGTTAGACCCAGCACATCCCCCGCAGATGGCCTCTCCTCCCACCCGAGTCCTGGGCAAGAAGGGGCTTCGCCGCCCCGCCTCCACGGGAGCGCCGCTGCTCACTGAGGCTCTAAGACGACCTGAACGTGACATCCTGGCACCTCATTTCCAGCGACTGAAATGAGCTCCATGCCCACGCGGGAAATGTGTGGCTGTCGATCTTTCTGAATACATTTCACGACATTGATTTTAAATCCTCCACCATTGTTTCCCTTTGGATTGTATGATTATCACGCTCGTTTAGAGGCCCCAGAACTCACACTGTAAAAATCAACTGACTGTTTCTGACTTGCTGATTTTCCATGAAAAACAGGGAAAACTCCAATACGTGGGGGAGAAATTGTTTGGATGTGATGTGAACTAAAACGTGCCACTTCGGTGGACTGTGAAAAGTTCCCCACCTACGCGTGTTTAGAGTCCAATTCTCCCCTTCACTTAGGCTCCAAATCCCCACTGATGATATTACATCCCAAACAAATCCAATCCCACGATTTTTTAAGGAAGGTGTGTCGGTGTGTTCTTAACAAACAGAATCAAAATACGTTTTGCAACATCCTGTCCGAAAGGGCTGACACCTGGAGGAAACGCTGAACCGACTGAGAAACAAAGAGGCTCCTTTTACTTTTCATGAGTAATTTATTTAAACCTCTTTCTCTTTGAAAATCTCCTTGATAAAATTTGGGTCTCATCAGCAGCAACGAATGTCATGCATTAGCCTGGCCCGGGAGCAGCCCACACAGAAAATAACAGGCTGCCAGTTAAAAAGGCCCCGTGTTCCCACTTCTGTGTCCCTGCTTTATGCGTGTATAACTCACTTTAAAGACAATAGATTCTCCGAACGGAGTGCATGAGGTCTGGAGGAGCTGACCTGTATTAACACGCAAAACACTCAACCCCGCTTCCTGGTTCATTTCCCTTCCAGAATATTCTGGGGGGTGCGGACTTGTGGAGATGTATGGCTGAATTTGTGTTTCTGATCTCAAATTCCCTTCTTTCCAAGGCTTTCGGTCAGAAAAATACTAAAGGGAAGTGTGAAAAAACAACCAGAAAAAACATAAAGAGAGGAACCTCAAAAATCTCTTCCAAAGGAGGGCTGTGAATTGTGTCTCCGGTCTGTCTCTGCCAAGCTCTGGTTTTATTTCCCTTAAAATGTTAACTACTGTCTCTGTGCTCAACGCTCCGCACCTGGAACAGCAGCCCGGAGATGCCGATGTGCCGGGCGTGTAAGCTGGTAAACTCCTGGTTCACAGGCTGCAGGGAGTAGGGGGATTCTCCACAGGCAGCAACTGTATTTCAGCGTTCCTTATACAGTGCTTGTACTCCAAATTTCCTTTACACTTTGTTTACTATATATTCCAATAGTGTAATATTAAACAAAAACAGTGTGTCCTGCGCCAGGATGATTGATTACCGTACCGTCACAAGGTCACCTCCTAGGGACAGGCTGGGTGCAGGGGGGGCTGGCTGACTCATACAGTTAACACTATATCCGCATTGTATGAATGTCACCAGCAATCCAGTGATTTATTGCTTGGAAGGCTCTGTTCAATTTTTTCTGCCTGACCAAATTGCACACTTTCTAGAAAAAGAAGCAAAAATATTTCAGCACATGGATTACCTCAACCCCTCATTTTCCCCGCCAGGATCCACGCACGTTTGCAAGGCTGATGATCAAAACCTCCTCTTCTCCTTCCGCTTCCCCCCTTCTGCTAGATATGGGGGAAAAAATGATTATTACACTAATGAAAAGGTGCAGCAGGAGATTAAGGGCTTTTTAATCAGATTTTGGTAACATCTGTGGGCCACGAGTAAGGGCAGCTGTATGCTCCGTTTCTTAATTTTAGCCAGATTTACTTTGGATATAAAATTGTTAGCCTCGGGGAGAATCGAATGGGGGCAGGTGTGGGAGGGGAGATAGCCACAGAGAAACTACAGAACCAAAACTCTTTCAGAACGCATTGAGACAAACCTCTTTTGCTCTAGAGCGTTTTTTCTTTCCTAGGAAAGATATACAGTGAAACTAAAGAAGCATTTTTAAAAGAAAGTTTCAGCCAAATTGAACAGAAATATCTCCCGGACACAGGGTCGTGCCACAGAGCCTGGCATCTGTGCAGGTCTCACGATTTACTCAGTTTTTAAGGGTTCTTTTTCCCTCTGAGCCACCACCTAACGTAGCTTGCACAAGCCTTCGGGATTGGGCTCGTGCTCTATGTAAATATAGATGAAACAGAGAGAATACATAGTCCAGTAAAGTTGCCAATATATTTGTAAATTAATTTTCTTTTTACTTTTGAGTGTGTGTTTGTCCTTTCTGTGGAAGCTACACAAGCCTCAAACACTGAGCAGAGTGATGTATGTAAAGGTCTCTCAGGCGCCTGTGACGGTGCATCTATTATTTATTTGGGAGTTTTAACTACTCGATATTCGGAATATTCTGCACCGGGAAAAGAGTTCAGACAAGATGTAAACATTTGGGGGGACTTTCCGCAAATGTAATATACGACTAGTATGTCTCTGTAAGGATGCTTCATTTATCTGTTGGCTCTTAGCTTTGTTTAATTTTATGCAGGAAGGAGAGTGTGGAGGGAGGGAAAGATAGAAAAATATGGAAGAGTAAATTTTTTCAGGACTCAAGGAAAATTCTCACTAGAAACAGCCAAGTCCTGAACGGAGCCTCTGCCTTGAATATAAACACAGGATAAATACGGCATTCTAGAGTATTAGAGTCAGTCACTGTTCCTCATTGGCCAACATTTTTTTAAAATCATGAAGTGACCAATCAAAAACAATTTGATAAACAATAATGGAAAAGAATATTAAAAAAGAATGTATATATATATATATATATGTATCTATGTATAACTGGCTCACTTTGCTGTACGGTAGTAATTCAACTACACTTCAGTTTAAAAAAAGAACAATTTCACAAAACATTCCCCAGTCGGCGAACATTTCAATGGTATTATTAAGATTCTGTCGTCTTTCAAGGGTATTTCCTCTCTCTGGGCAGGAACTGTTACTCATGATGACAAGGACACCACTGGGTAAGAAAAAAACGCAGTCACCTGGACCCACAAAGTAGCCAAAAAACTTTGACAGAAAGTGGGCTAAAAGTCTCATGGGGACTGACCTTGAATCAGTGTATCTGTGCAGAAGGTAGGCCTCATTGTCTTGATGATGGTCAGAAAAATTTCACTAGCTCTGCATCTCGTCCAAAGGGTCGTGCTCTTTTTGTCCATGAAGGCTCCTTAAGGGGCAGAACCCGCCTCCGGTACAAACGTAGATGGACCAAAGGCACTTTCTCGAGAACAGGCACAGGTTTCCCCAAACCTGTTGGGTGTGTATTCACATGACAGCACCCACCCCTCATTTCCTCATTTCCCTTTGTGGGAAATATCTGTTGTTTTTCCCTAGAGAGGACTGAACCTACCCAAAAGACACGGAGAGAAAAAAGACAGGATGGGAGATAAACAGGTTTCAAATGGAGAAGACCTCCAGTGGTGGGAAAAAAAAAAATCTTTTAATGTTTAAACATGAAAATGCTTAAACATGAAAGTGACAAGTCTGCGTGATGTTCCCAAGACCGTTTGCCCATCTCAGTTGTGGAAAACTCCTAGTTGCCATAGCACAGGATTGTTACAGAATGTAGCATTTTGGTGCCACTGTCTATTCAAGGTATTTCCTGTGAAATCATCATTCATAGTGGGTTTTAACTCAATAGGAGGAAACGGCTGCCGCACTTCTCCCTACGACGTTCTCGTTTAAATATTAATAACTGTTCTCGTGGGCTGGTTCAGGTTGTGTCCACAACCCATTGCTTTGCGGGACTTTGCCTTGACACTTGACCCTGATATTTCAGACTCAAACCAGACACAGAGGTTTCCCTTCATTCATTCTTACCATAAAACAACAACAACAACAAAAACCCACTTGTATTTCTGAGGTATTTCCACTCCTCCCGTATTCTGGAGACTTTCATCTCGAAGAACTTGAATCGTCTGCTCTATGTTAATATTCGATGCTTTTTTTTTTCCTGATTGGTAGGGCTCAACAGAAAAATGTCTTTCAAAAAGGATTCATGGATTCATCACCAAACATCTCAAAGAAAAAGAAGGGAAATCTAAAAGGAGTGTCTCTACAGCCGGGAAGGAAGGCACCAGATCTGAGCTGCTTTTCCTCTCTCTTTGTCTTGTTCAGTTGGTAGATATCACTTTTGTTCTTTTGCCTTTTGGTAAAAGAGAAAGTCCCAGACCTCACCCAGTGTAGCTCCCATCCGCTTTCCACTGATCTGCCTCTAGTGGTGGTTAAATGACGTGGCTCCTTCTGTTTCTACCAGGGCGGAAATCCATGTCTTTCTAATTTTTTCTGACTTCCCTGTTCCTACTTACAGCCCAAGCAGTGGCACTTTAGTGGCGGTCAGGGGACAGCAAGTGGTAAAGAGACACAGAGAAGCTGACAGGCACTGTACAGTTTGATACACTGAGCGTTCCACCACGTGCTGGAGAAACAGCCTATTTAGGGCAACTCGCCCACGCAGACTGAATGCTACAGCTTCTCTGAGCTTTTATCTACAGATCTCAATGTGTACATCTATTTTTTTTCCTTTTTAAAAGCCCCAGGCCACATGTATGAACAATTCAGATTGTGTTAAGGAAAAAATTCTTCTTGCTGCGTGCACACACACACACACACACACACACCAATATATACACAAATACAAAGCAAGAAAGACAACAACATCCGAAGAATGCTACAAGGACACAAAAGGTCTAGGTTTCTCCTCACCAGGAAATACGCCTCTGTCTGGTTCCCACAGATGGGGACTCAAAGACCTTTTCCAGGCCCACAAAGAAGGACAGGCAGTGTTTCTGAGGCTGCATGGTATTTTCTTGTGCTCCCAGGAGCTCTCTCTACTTGTGAATGGCTAGGTGGCATTGCTGGCTGTCTCTTTCATTCCCCCTCTGCTTTGAACACAGAAGGTGATGTGTTTTTTTCAATGTCTCCCAGAAGTAGTAGTCCCTGCCCCAATGTATACGGTGGCGCTGGTTCATAGGTGGTTACTGATTGGTCGTTGCTGGGACACCATTCCTAGAAGTCCCAGGCAGTGTGTCTAAGAATAATGTCAGTACATTGCAGACCCTACGGGTGCCCGTGGGCAAGATGGGTATTTTGGGATCTCGGATGGCATGGGTAATTCTGGGATTTCTTGCAGGAGACAGGTGACTGCTATGAAGTGCTGTTTTCCACCCTTTATTAAGGCATGCCAGAGAAGCGCTACTAATTAAACAAATGTGAGATTAACAAGGCAACAGTACTAAACCGTGAGCTATCTGAAAATAATAAAAAAAGCACCCAACAGAAATGAATTATAATGCAGAAACATACAACCATGTTTAAATGATTTTGGAATATGTTCCAAAAGTCAGGTGATCAGTCATCACATAATTCCTCATTTCCATTGAATTCTTTGATTCCTCATTGGGAAAGGAAAAAAAGAATCACAGCTTAAACAATTTAAATGAAAATATATCCAAGGATGTGATGTGACAACATTTCTGTAGTTCTAGCCCAGCCACATCTTGAAGGAATGTGTCAATGTTTTCCAAAATTATCTGGGCACTCTATAAAACGTTAGCGCTTTTTAATTACAAGGTTTATGTCACTCGGTGAAATTTTAATGTAATGAAACATTCAGCTGGACCTTGTGCTGGATGTAAAATAAAATTATTCATTGAAAATCAGACCACAGGCCACCTACTGTTTTTTTTAACAAACGGTTGAACTATCTCGGGGTTACAGAACTTAACATGTAAATTGCAGTAGAACTTATAATTTCTGATTCAAATCCCTAAAGACTGCCATTTAAGTCAAATATATGAGTGAAATTTTGCTTCTGTGCCATAATAATGCAGTGAAATCGTCAAAAATCTGAACATATCTAGAGTAATTATTAACCCAATAATAATGTATTTTTAGTTATTTAATCAAAGGTATAAAAATTATTAATGTCAAGTTCTTCTTATAAAAATGAAGTTTTAAACACCAGCATTTAATTTCAGGGGTTACAATGCTCAGTCTAACCCATTAGGGAAGTTTCTCCCAGAGCCAGGGAATATAAACGAGAGAAAGATTGCGAATCGGATGGCAGGTCATTACTCGGAAATAGCAGAAAAGGACTATTTTTCTCCAAAATGGTCTTGAACTAATTTTTAACATGAACTGAAATTGATCAGTCTTCCATAAGCTCAATGTGATCTATGGGCTAAGACAAGAAGCATGAAGCAAACCCCATGGAAACTCCTTGCTTCCCAGGTAAACACTGTAGGAGGTGGTGGCATGAACGCGTCTGCCCCACGCTGGCCACATCTTATTGTTTTCTATTTTGTGCAGGAGGCAAGTCTGAAAGGTGACTTTCTGTCGCTGTTAATGGGAACGGATTTTTCTTCTCTTTTGCTCTCATCTCCTGAATGTTGACTACCTACTGGTAATACAGAAATTTCAATCTTCACGTCAACTCTGCTAAGGAGGTCCGGGCGCCCACAAGCTCCCGCACTCGTGTACTCCTTAGGCCCCTCTTTGTCCTCGTGTGTTTCCCTGGGACAAAGGTCTTGCATTTCCATTGATGATACGGAAATCTCCCGTGATTCCTGACTCTGGCTGTCTATACTCCAAGACATTGGGAAGTGACGTTTTATTTTTGCGGCGATGGAGTGTAAATGTATTCCACTTCACCCTGTCTCCCACTTCTTGGTGGTTAATAGGAGCAGCCGGAGTGTGGCTCTGGCTTTATGGAGAAAATGAAATCTGTCCTACAGCTGTCAGAGGAGCAGAGGCCACTGGATAGAAAAGATGATCTCCAAAGTTTCCATCAACCCAATAACTCAGGTTCCCCCTGTATCCAGCTTATCCACAGACTCCCTGAAAGTGACAGGATTGAGTTAGCCTTTTATTGTCTGTTTTCTGAAAAACATGCCACTGAGTAGAGAAACGGCTGAATAAGAGAAAAGAGTACTAGTAAAGGACACGAATAAGCTATCAATGGAAAACCAGCACCTAAAGTTCCAAAGGCCATCTCACACCCCAGAAGCCAAAGGGCGAAAGAGAAGACCTCTGTAAAAATAGCTAGTCATCCAGAGGAATGGATAAAGAAGATGTGGTACATGTACACAATGGAATATTACTCAGCCATTAAAAAGAACGAAATAATGCCATTTACAGCAACATGGATGGACCTAGAGATTGCCACATTAAGTGAAGTAAGTCAGACAGAGAAAGACAAATATCATATGATATCACTCATATGTGGAACCTAATTTTTAAAAATGATATAAGTGAACTTATTTACAAAACAAAAAGAGACTCACAGATTTTGAAAACAAACTTATGGTTACCAAAGCGGAAATGTGGGGGAAGAGGGATGAATTAGGAGTTTGAGGTTAACATATACACACTACTATATATAAAATAGATAACCAACAAGGACCTACTGTATAGCCCAGGGAACTCTACTCAGTATTCCCTAATAACCGATATGGGACAAGAATCTAAAAAAGAATGAATATAAGTGTATGTATAACTGAATCACTATGTTGTGACACCTGAAACTAACACAACATTGTAAATCAACTAGACTCCAATAAAAAAAATAGCAAGTTATCAATGCATTCTGCAAACATCCTTCCTGAAAGACACAGAGGCTCCCGGGAGCCCGAGCTGCTCTCTCCACCTCCCCGGTGGACACAGTACCCTGCCCTGGGTCGGCTCCTTGCAAACCCTGGTGTGCTGTCACCGGGGTATCATCCACGTCTGCTTGTCACTGTTCTCATATTTCACCTGAGAGCCTGGAGTGATGAGCAGTCCATGGTCTCCCTCTGCCTCCCAGGGCCAGTGCAATTCCTCAGTGGTCCTGGGATCTTCCCCATCACTCTGCTTACATCATGACCTAGGGTGATCGGCCAGCATCCGCCTTTTCGATCCAGTGCCAACCACACTACGGAAAACTGTCAGTCCTGCACTCCCTCCACTTACACCAAGTCTCATTAACGCCTCTCTTTCCTCTGGCGATCTGCCACTACGATTTAAGGAGACTGTTGTTACTAAACACACGCGAGGAAAAAAACACGAAAACTATTGTAGATACATGTGGGTCCTTCTGAGTAAGCTCACAAATTCAGAGTCAGTTGGCGTTACAATAATTCATAGCGGCTTTACAGCAACTTTGAGCTGAGGCATTTCAATTTAGACCAGATTCGTGCTTGAAAGCTGGGCACAGAGTTCTGGGTGAATTGCTGCAGTCAATGAATTTTTAAAATGTGTTCCTACAATGACCGGTATTTATGAATTTTCTAATCGACCAGAGGGACCTAGGTCTAGAACAGGAAAACTGCTTTCAAATAAAATAAATAGCAACTGAGAACACATCAGGTCTGTTGTGCTCAGACGATGTGTCTTCCTGTGAAAAGGCCTGATACAGAGTGACAGGGACACAGCATCCTTCCCGCCTAGCCCTGCTTTCCTCTGTCAAGGAAACCCTGGGCTTCCAGAGGACATTCTCTTTTACCAGGTGCCCAGATGCCTCTTGGAAAACCCCAGAGGGGGAACCACACGGAGAAAGTTGGCCTCTGGCTCTGGTATTCTGCCTGCAACGTGGCCTCCGCCTTCCTCCCCAGGTGCACTTAGTGGCAACCAAGGGGCTCACGTTTCTGAGCATCACAGGAAGTCATCCTCCGATCAAGTCCTAAAGCCGCAATATTCTCACCATGGTCTGACACCTCCTAAGACACAAACTTTCTCACCTACTGGGTTTTTCATTTTCTACTTTTCCAGGGACCAAGACTGAGTTTGTCTTGGCCTTTCTTCTCTGGGAGGGAAGGAGGACCCGGTCCAGCAGAGTGAAGACCATGAAGTAACCGTGGCCTTGGGCTCAGCTTCCCAGCAAGACCGGCTGGGGCACGTTCAGCTTCAATATGGCAGACTGGGCACGAGTCCGACCCCAGTGAGACTCAATGTACTGGAAGCCTGGACCAGCTGGGCCAGCCTCCCATTAGATGGATCTGCATGGCTTGGCTGGAGCTCCTCTGTGCCCAGCCGGGGAGAACAGTTAGCTGCCAAACGAAGGATGGTCACGTCCCCTGGGCTTCCACGCTCCCCTGCACCTGTGCATCTGCTGTCTGGACCAATCACACTCTCCTACAAGTCCAGCTTGGTGTTTCTTTCTCACTAGCCTGTGAGCCACCTACCAGCCATACTATAGCTTCAGACCCAGCACAGAAGTCCGCATGCAAACAGCTGAGTGATTGCTGCTTTGGAGGGACCCAGCACTGGTTTCAGGATATATTCACATAGATAATGCCTGGACACTGCTGTTGGCGGTGAGTTCAGCATCTGTTATGGGCCAGAAGAGGCAGGGGGACACAGGAAGAAAACTGGAGTGGGCCTGTGGAGCTGGCTGGAAAGAGCTTGCTGACACCTCTGCGGACCCCATGGAAGGAGTCTGAGCATCCCCAAGCCTGAGTGTCAGGAGCCGCCTTTCAAGTGGGGTCCACTTGAAGGCCATTTTAATACACTGCCTAGTGGTCCATTGCTTCCTAAATAATCAGAGAAAATCGCATGTCTACCTATGGGAATTTTAAAATGCTCAAAGGCTCCTTAGAGTGAAAAACTCTGTGAAGGAAAGTTCACGTCTTTGTGGCAAGTTTTCAGAAATGTCCTGAGTGAGGTCTGATATTTTAAGGGCGCCCACAGTGATCGCTCAACATGGAGATGGCTGTAGACGCCAGAATCACCCGGAATACAGAACAGCGTGGAGAGGCCCCAGGGATGGAGGGAGGAACCGAGTACACGTTGGCAAGTCCACCTTGACCTCTGCCCCCACTCAAGGACGCCCCCCCACCCCCTGGGCTGCGGCCACCTTAGGGAATGCCTGGTACACAAGTCGACATGGTGTCCTTAGTGCTGAGAAAACAGAAGAGCTCAGGGCAACACTGCTTGCTCATCAGCCTCTGGTCCAGCCTCAACACGTGCACGACAAAGAGCCCTGTGGCATTTGGGATGGATGTCTTTTGCCCTTGGTATCTCTGTATCTACAGGGTGAATACTTTAGTTTGGATGTGCCACTACTTACCCCAAGCAGATTAGAACACACTGGGGGAAGCACTTTGTAAAACATGACTCTTATGCACTGAATGTTTGTGTCGCTCCCACAATTCCTATGTTGAAGCTCCAACCCCCAATGCGATGGTATTAGGAGGTGGGGCCTTTGGGAAGTGACTGGGGCTGGATGAGGCTCTGAAGGTGGGCTTCTCACGATGGGACCAGTGCCCTGAGAAGAAGAGATGGGAGGGAGCTCCCTCCTACTCTCTCTTCCCGCCATGAGAGGAGATGGCCATCTACAGGCCAGGAAGGGAGGCTCACCAGAACCCGACACGCTGGCTCCCTGATCTCAGATGTCCAGCCTTCAGAACCACGAGGAATAAATGTCTGTTGTTTAAGCCACCCCGTCTGGGGTATTTTGTCCTGGAGCCCAAGCTGACTGATGCAGTGACTATTCATAGGAAGCTGGTTTTTTAACACGGGGAACCTGAAAAGGAAGAACACCAAAGTTTGTGCTTGAAACTGGAAAAAGCAAAACTGACTTTATGAGAAAGAGAGAAGAGAGGAAGAACAGAGACTATGAAAGAAAAAAGTAACTGCAACAATTTCTACGGAGGCAGAGGTTGAGATGCCGAATGCCAATCTTCAACCCAAACTGATTTTTCGAGCCAACCTATACACTCCTAAAATATTTCTATGTACTTGAAACATTTTCATAAATGCCTGTGTGAATGGCATGGCTATAATAAGCATCTTTTCTGGGCTAGGTTACACCATCGCACTAAGTTAGAGTCCTAATTATCAGGTTTTCTTGGGAACAACTGGCTGAGTGCACTTGTACTGAAATATACTTAATTTGGTTTCATACGGCACCTTTTAGGACACACTGTGCCTTACTTCAAACTGCTTTAATGAGTAACGAATTCGATGCTAGCAGAGCAGTGGCTCCTCCAATGAACGGCAGAGATATTACAGGCTCAGCAATAGCTCAAATTGGAAAACCAGGGCTCTGTGGCACCTCAGCTCCCGTTCTCTGCAGGAAAGGTCATGCTGTCCTGCCTTCCCATGCGGCTGAGGGTAGAGGAAGCTGGAGGGACCAGCACATGGACTTCAACATGCCCCGTGGTGGGGCAGGTGCTGGGGAGCCGGACCCACCTGCTGGTAATGGGACCACGTGCAGCCTGGCAGGCAGAAGGGGGCCTGGAGAGGACAGAGCTGCCATAGCTGTATCCAGTAAGCAAGGAGCAGTGGACGTCCAGCCACTGGCTATTGTGTGTCCCCATCAGTGGGCTGAGTGTGTCATCCAGTCATTGGATGGCAGGTCATCTTAGGAAATAAGGCAGGCAGGAACTGAGAATGAGAGACCTTACTTGAAGCCCAGGTAGATGGTCCCTAGGATTCCCAAAGAGCCTGAATTTACATATATTTAGGGTGACCATCTGTCCTGCCTTGCCCAGGACCATGCAATGTCCCAGACAAACAGAGACGAGTGGGTCACTCATATCCAGAGCAATATTTCTCAAAGGGTGGTGCTCAGACCATCTGCTCATTACAAACCCAGATGCCTGTACCCTCACTCCAGACCCACTGATTGAGACTGGAGGGGCGGGGGACCCCATAATTTGCATTTAACCAGTGCTTTGGTTAATTCACATTTGCAAACAACCTCTGAGAACCGTTTTCCTAGAGAAACTCCAAGAAGCTGCAAGTGTTTTATCTACAAGAAGTTGATATAGAATCTTCCCTGAGTAGAGGCAGGTCCCCAGGCTGGACAGAGCTAGATCACTGGATGGGGTCCAGTGGCCTGAGCAGTGAGAAGAGGAGAGCTGGAGGGGTGCCCATGATGCCGACAGAGGCCATGCATCACGTGGCAGCCTCCACGAGTCTAGACAGAGCAAAGTTGCCCTAAGTCAAAGCAGACGGGTAATTGTTCTCTATTTCCAGCATCCTGCAAACCCCTCAGAAAGTGAAAGTGGGCTCTATTGGGAAGGGTTGGAGTCCAGCGTAGACAAAACTACTTCCCAGAGGACTTGGGGCTCCTCTGGGGGTTGCCCCTTGGAAGGAACTGAACCAACTTCCATTGACATCCTACCTGGACCAGAAACTGTCACCATTATCACGTTAAAAACTCATCACCACCCAGTTCGGTAGACAATATAAGGTCCCTTATTAAAGTAAAACAACTGAATCTGGGAGAAGTGACTTGTCCTAGGTCTTCATGCAGATAATGAGGAAAGCCAGGCCCGTCAGACCCCAAAGCCAGCTTCTTCCCGTTTTACCCACCCACCACTCAAGTGTTGTTCCCTTGGAATCCTACTGTCCTTTTTGCACATACTCCCAGGGCAGATGCTGTTATAAGATGTATCTCAATGGTTCTACACCGTCCCGCAGTTCTACTGCGATGAAGGAGCCAAGTCCCTCCTGTTCGCATCCTGTCCTCACACTTCCTGGGTCTGCATCACAGCTCCACCTTCCCAGCTGTGTGACCTTGAGAAAGTTCCATGAGCTTTGCTTTCCTGTCTGTTTATCCAGAAGAGTACTATGACTTCCTACTGGGTTGTCGTCAGGATAAAATAAGTTAAAAATAAAAAATAAAATGCAAGGACTACCCCGTAGCAAGTGCCCAATTAACGTAAACTATTAGTCCATCTCTACTCGGCAATAAAACATACGTGTTACGCGGCCGCTGGGCTCACAGTGTCACAGTGTGGACACACGAGCTCCAAGAGAGGAGGCAGCTCCTCTGTTTCGTTTTCTGTCTGAGGTTTGTTTCCGGTTGCAATGATCGCAAAGTCATACTCAGCGTCCTGGGACGCTTGCCACACGGAAGGGAGGGTCTAGCTGAGAGGACGGCAATGAACAAGGCTTGTTCCCCAGCCTCCACAGCCATAACTCCTGAAGTTGGCGCAATGGTCACGTTCCACTGAGTAATAACAGCAGCCAGGTAGTGGAAGCCTGCCATGTGCTAACCACCTCATGTCAATGACCTACTTCACTGCTTACAACCATCTCACAACTTCATTCATTCATCCATCCATCAAATGTTCACTCAGAGCCTAGTATAGGCAGGCCCTGTACTAGGTTCTGAGGATACAGTAATGGATAAGAAAGAGCCATCCCTGCCCTTAAGAGCTTACTGTCTACAGAAGAAGACAGATGGGATGCTATTCTGTAAGTATTAATATTAACTCTCTTTGATAAATGAGGAAACTGAGGCTTGGAGACATTAAATAGCATCCAAGTGATACGGCCAGCTTGGGGCGGCACCTGAACTCAGATTCAGATCTTCCTGGTTCCAAGGCTGTGTACTCTCTCCATAGTACAGTGTTTCTAGCCTACCAGACTAACTGGAGGAAAAGTCAAATGACAGAAAGCCATATGTAAGAGTACAGAGAAACTACTGTTGAAATGGAAGAGAGTGGTTAAATCTGCTTCAATAGCCTGCAGAGCTTTTGGAGGCAGTAACTTTTATTTTTTATTGAAGTGTAGTTGAGTTACAAAGTTGGGTTAATTTCTGCTATACAGCAAAGTGATTCACATATACATATATATATATATATATGTATACATATATATATATATATATATATATATATAAAATTTTTTAGATTCTTTTCCACTATAGTTTATTACAGGATATTGAGTATAGTTCCCTGTGCTATACAGTGGGACCTTGTTGCTCATCTATTTTATATATAGTAGTTTGTATCTGCTAATCCCAAACTCCTAATTTATCCCTCCCCCCGCTTTCCCCTTTGGTAACGGTTACGTTTGTTTTCCATGTGGAGACAGTATCCCTTAATCTGGACTTTAAAATAATGCAGCTTCCACAAGCAGGTCAGAAGGGCATTCCAAGCAGGAGGAATAGTAAATGCAAAATAACGAAGGTCAGAAAGGAGATACAGAGTCTTGGAGCCACCAGAGGTCCAGAGGGACTGGAGTGTCCCTGTGGGGAAGGGCAGCAATGACATGAGAGCCTGAGACAGCCAGAAAAACAAACCAGGGCCTGGACACCATCATAAAGAATTTGGATTTGATTGTGGGGACGATGGGGAAGCTCCAGGTTTGAGAAGGGAAGAGGCAAAAGCAGCAGGTGAGGCAAGGAGTACATGTCACCCTCCTCCCACTTTCCCTCCTTTTGGACGTGAATCCTTCCTGTGCCCCACAGAGGCCTGGAGCCCTAGGAGAACCCACCTGACTATTCCATGGCCTACTGCCAGCCTTCCCTGCCCTTGTTAAAAGGCACCCGTTTAGGAAGTATTTGTTTTTCTTATAATCTTTCAGAAGCTCCTATCTCTGATGCTATATGAAGCATCCCCACCTACCACATCCAGGGAAGTACAGTGAATCCCAGTTCTTTGTCAATGAGCCTGGATGTGAGGAGCAGGAAGGCCAGCCTGAGGCACCAGACAGGCCACAGCTGAAAGTACGGAGGGCCACCCACCAGCCACGGGACCCGAATAAGGCATCTCACCTCTGAGAACACAAGTTTAGTGAGGCAGCCGTCAGAAAGAGGGTGCCTGACCCATGACCAGCTTCAGTCAATGAGTGTCGTCTGTACCATCACCATTTCTACCAACTGTCCAGTGTCTGATCCCAAGTGTGCTCCCTGATCTTCCCTAGAGCAGTGACGTTGGAGGAACCCTGTGTGTTCTATGCCTTCTCAGAGATGGATGACCCACCTTTCATGGTAAATACCAGGAAAACTTCCTCAGTAAAAGAAGTCATTAAACTCTGTGTAATCCAGAGCTTCCGCAACTTGTTTGTCCATGAAACCTTCATTTCATGGGAAAGAAAGTCGTGCCGCTCCTCAAGCCAGAACCACTCAAAATACATGAATCGTGGGGGAGGCACGGAGTGGGAGTCTGGGGTTAGCAGACGCAAACTATTATATGGAGAATGGATAGACCACAAGGTCCTACTGCAGAGCACAGGGGACTATATTCAGTGTCCTGGGATAAACCATCATGGAAAAGAATGTGAAAAAGAGTGTATGTACATGTAATACTGAGTCACTTTGCTGTACGACATAAATTAACACAATATTGTAAATCAACTATGCTTCAATAAAATAACTTTTTAAAAAAATACATGCAGAATCAGATCCCCTCCCTCCTTCTCACTGCTGCCTCTGTGTCCAAGGCACCATCAGTCACCTGGTTCCTCCAATGGCCCAACTGCCTCCCTGCTTCTGCTCTTCCCTCTTCGTTTGCTGTGAATCAGCCTCCCACATTATAAACTGCCCCCAAATGCAGTGCTTATCCAACATTTATTATTATTCAAGATCCTGTGGGTCATTTGGGTGCTTCTTCCAGTGAGGGCCAGCTTGTTTGACCTCTGCGGTGAGCTGGGGACTCAGCTTGGGCTGAGTGGAAATTGTCAGGCCGGGGATCTCGAGACAGGGGCTGGGCTGGCATGGTTCTCCTCTGCCCCATGGGTCACGCAACCTCTGATAGGCTAACCTTGGCTTCGTGCCGGGCAGTCTCAGGGTGCCAAAGGGCAAGCCAGGACAAGCCCCACACCCATGCACTCCCCACTACTGTCTCCTTGGCCAAATCAAGTCACGTGGCCAACCTTGAGGCCGCATAGGAGGGGATTACCCAGAGGCATGAATGCAGGCAGAGCAGTACAGAAGTCATGTTGCCAACAGTCTAGCATACTTTGCTTCCCATCACACTTAGAAGAGAGTTCCCTGGACTCTTTCCTTGGCCTGAAAAGCCCTGGGTGATCTCTACAGCCCAGTTCTCCTGCCCTTCTGCCCCCTCATTTGGTGACCCCCACCACAGCGACATCCTTGATCATCCTCAAACTTGCTCTATTAGTCAGGCATCTCTGGAGAAACAGGACCCATAGGGTGTTTAGGTGTATAGAAAGAGATGTTTATTTTAAGGAACTGGCTCACACAATGGCAGAGGTTGGCAAGTTCAAAATCTGTAGGGTAGGCTACAGGCTGGAGACCCAAGGAAGAGCTGAGGTTTCAACTCAAGTCCACAGGCTGAATTCCTTCTTCCTAGAGGGACATGTCTTTTTCTCTCAAGACCTCAGCTGATTGGATGAGGCCCCCCCACCACCACACACACACGAGGGAAGCTGATCTGCTTACTCAGAATCCACTGATTTAAAAGTGATCTCATCTGAAACGCCCCTGACGGTGGCTACATACAAAGTTCAGATAAAACTTTCAGGTTACAACTGTATATAGTAGGCAACATACCAAGACGGACAGAATCTAAGATCCCTAGTTCAGAACAAAAGAACTGAATACAGCAGCTGGTAAAGAATTCTCTCTCGGATTCTGTTTGTTATTAATACATGGAGAAGCAAGAGAGATGGGGCAGCATGAAGAAACACACAAACTCACCATATTTGCAGAAAGCCATCTGTTCGAGGGACAGAATTGGGGGATGGGGGTTAGAAGCAGTCTTACAGTTGTTGATCTCTTTGGCTGGGGAGAGGTAAGTGCCAAAACAATGTGCTGTGTTAAGAACTTCCCTAATAATCAGGAAGAGATCAGCTCTCCCAGCACACTGGCCTGGCCCTTGCCAACATCAAACTTCTTCACGAGGCTGGCCCATGAACAATTCATCTCATTCCAAGATGAGTAATAATTTTAAAAAAAAGGAATACACACAGAACACATTTAGGATACTACTGGAAAGGGGAGGAAATTAACAGGAAAACAAATGGTAAATAGAGAACCCTCACTAAAAGAGGCTTCCATGGAACAGATGAAAACTGTTACCAAACAAGCCCCATGAACTGTTACAAATTTAATGAAATAATTACTTCTTTAATACAAAATCTCAGAGCAGAGCTACAGGAGTTCAGAAAATAGAGAGAGAGGCAACAGTAGAAGAAGAAACAAGAAGAAAAGAAGTAGATGAAAAGCTAAAACCATCAGAGAAATGAAGGCCACCTTGGTGGCAACACAATAGAAAGATCTGTTACTGACAGCACAGTAGAGACCGTGGAAGACAGGACGAGAAACTGAGGAAATAAAATGGAAATAAACAAGGTGTGTGAAAGAGAAATGAGGAAATAACATGTAGGTAAGATAGAAAAAAGTATCCAGCAAACACATAAATGGTATTCCTGAAGCAGAGAGCTGAAAAATTGGAACAGAAAAAAAAAAAAAAACAACTTTGAGATATAATTTAAGAAAAATTTCCAGAAATAAAAGACAAGTTGAATCTATAGATTGAAAGAGTACTCTGCGGACCAAGAAAAATGATGAAATGATCAATACTGAGACACATGCTAGTAAAGGTATTGATCTTCCAAGAGAAGACTCCTTTGGGGATCCAGGAGAAGATGGGTCCTTCTCTCAGAACCATCCACTTACCAAATCCTCAGGAAAAGAAAGTGTTAACCCAAGAATGTTGTACCTGGCCAAACTGTAATTCAAGTATTAAAAGAAACAAACATTCAAGAACTCAAGAAATACAGTCTCTATAAGCCTTTCTGATAGAAGCACCTGGAGAGCAAAGGCAGCCCATCGGTAAGTAAATAGAAAGACAGCCGACCAAGGATGGGTCATGAGTACCAAAGCCACTGATCTGGAGCTTAAGCTATGACAAGTGTGGGAATTATGATAAAAGAACAAAACACACACATGCATGACTTCAATGACATAAAAACAGTTTCAACAGTTGGGTAGTGAAGACGAAGAGTGGGTTAAAACTAGCATAACCTAACTATTTTTCTCATGTTCTACGTCAGGGGAACAAAGATGTCATTTTTAAAGCAGATAAGTAACAAATGTGAGAGTATATGTAAATATATAAATGCAGTAAAGGTAAACACCATGGAAATGATATAATTTCTTAAAACTGGGTAGGAGAAGAGGAGGCAGAAGGACATGTATACTAAGCTTTTTTATAACATACATAAACTGAATATATGACAGCTTCTGAGTTCTTACAACTCTTTCCCCTTACCTTTCCCTGACCACCTTAGAGGGGGGAAAGGAGAAGATATAAGAAAACTCCACTAAATGTGGAGTACAATTCATCAAAGTCTTAATTCCTTGTAAGAAAAATTTATCATTTTTACAAAGCAACAAAATAATTTATCTTGAAAATGAAAGAGGAGAGAGAATCACCTTCAGGTCTGGGTACCAGCTTTTAATGTTATTTGGTACCTGAGCCAGTTTTCTGGTGGCACTCAGGCTGTATCCAGCAATCTGGGAAGCACACAGTTTCTAGTGGTGGATCAGTGGTGGCAGAATCAACAGCAAAGGGTGATGATAGATTCCAGTTTCGATGTGTTAGGCTTTCACATGGCAAAAGCTAAGGAAATGCTCCAACATATGGTGTTCAATCCTCACTACACCCCCATGAGGCAGGTCTTGTATTTGAGTCTCATCTCTCAGAAGAGGACTTAGGAGGGTCATTAGGGCACATGGCTAGGAAATGGCAAAGCTGGGACTTGAACCTGGGTCTCACTGGCTCTCATACCCAAGGAGACCTCACTTTAAAATTTAGATTGAGTTTCTTATTTATGTAGGAAGAATATTTCCATACTACTGACCCCAAATTACCAAAGGAGGTCATTCTTCACCTAGTTAGACTCTCAGACTGGAATGTCTCTTATTCTCAGTCTTTGTCAATTTAAACATTTCTCATTGTTTAAGGTTCAACTCACACATCACCTTACCCCAGTCCTTTCCAACCCTGCTTCTTCTGTGCTCCACAACCCAGCACCCACTTACAAGTCCACTGTCGCTCAGCCAGCTGATACAGTTCATTATGGAGGTGCCTCGCACCGTGTCTTGTCCAAATAAGTGGAATCGACAATGCAGAAATCATGTTAAATGTTGCCATTAGCTTTGTCCATTGATTCCTTCATCTTTTTTTGACCATTCATCTCAAAGTAGTCTTTTGAGTTAACTGAAGCGAAAGTCGGGGCACTCACTACTCTTCCCTGTGTGAGGAGCACCAAGCTACCATCATGGGGAGTTTAACAAAAGGAAAGCGCAATTCTGTCCCTAAGCTTGTTTCTAGAGTTGATGGAGAGACACGTGGGACCATGAAACAAACAAAGAGGCAAAACAGTGCTTCAGAGGATGACAGAACACATACGAATTCTATGCGGTCTCCATAGGGTTATGCTTGCACTGAGAAGGTTAAAAACCTAAAGTCAGTTTTCAGTTGTCCAGTTTGTGGAAGTCTCAGGTCTCTGATTTCTTCTCTCCTGATCATTCGGCAGTGGGTGGGCAAGAGGGTCCCAAAATCATGTTCCCCTTCGGGAGTTGATCGTCTACTCCCACACAGAAGTGAGACTCCCACCTGTTGACTCTTCAGCACTCTCTGTTTTGATTGTTTGCTCCAGAAAGGTTCTGAGAGGAGAGCTACAAGGAGGGTTAGGAAATGTCTTTTAATTTTTTTTTTTTATCCATCTACATAATCTTCATCATTATTTCTTTCATCTCCTTTGCCTATGCATTGGGACCTCAAAAGCTTATTACTTAGATCAGAGCAGACGTAGACGTAGACAGCAGCTATTCCATCTTGAATTTTATCCAACATGCTTGGAAAAAGGTAATTTCACTTTCCCTTTAAATAGCACATTTCACCCGTATACTGAAAGGTCTGTTTGCTATCTTTCTTTCAATTAAAGAGCATGATCCCCTTCTAGAAAACCCGTGGTCTTTTATGGATTTCTCAGTTTCTGGATAGAATGAAATACCCTTGTCAACTCGGGAATATTTACGGAGAAAGTCTCAGTCATCCAATCCCATTCTTTGTCACACTGTAAACTGGGATGGTAGCCTTTGGGGGAAAATCTGAGGAAGAGAAATTAATAAATTAAATACACGCAAGGAATGAGGAAATACACAGGCTTAGACAAGGTAGTATTTTTCTATTGCTCCTGTGGAGCACAGGAGGCCTCCAGGCCAAACACCTGCTTGAAGCATTTCACCCATTCACCTGGAGGCACCCCAGTTGTGTTGGGGACCTTCTCCTCTGCCTCTGTCCACATTGCCTTTTATCTCCACAGGGTGGTTACCCCAAGCTTGGAATGATGGACCCCATTAGTGGAAAGACTGCTAATTCCAGACGAGTTCATTACCTATTCTCTGGTACCATTAATTAACCAGTGGGCCAAGGGCTTGCCATGTGCCGTGCAGCTGTCACATCAGATGTCTCTCCTGCCACATCCACTCCGTAATGTCACCCGGCCCAAAAGCAGACAGGGAAACACCAAGCGATGCTGAGGCTAGTTCACTGTAGGCCGCGGCTCAAGACTGTTTGGAGAGAGACACCTCCTAGTTAGAAAGCAGTTTGTCTCCCAGGATGAGCGAGTGGCTGGGTCGCAGAGCAAGGGCTTGATGAAATTTTATAAAATCAAACACCCCAAAAGAATGGTCAAACAAAAGCCCTTCTCAACGGCATTTTTAGACTGGACTTTTTCTCTTAGTAGGATGCCCTGTTCATGTTGGAGAGGCCAGGATGGCCTGAAAGTGGATGAATTGAAAGCAAACGTGGCCATTTAGAGAAAATGACTTCTTACTTGGGGACAGCAGAAAACGTCTGAAAGCATGAGTAATGTGTCTTCTGGCAAACGGCATAAAACAAATGTTGCCAGACCTGCTTCCTTGTGTGGTATGTTGTACTTTAACGCATGTAGGCTCTGTGAACAAGCAGGTTAAAAGTTAAACAGTTGCCCAGGGTGACGAGAACGCAGCGCACAGGTGGGAAATGGGCTTCCCGACTTCCAAACTATCACTATACGTCTTTAGCAGGAAGTATCAGGCATCAGGGTGCAAAATGTCTTTTCTGAAGGTGCTGGGTATTATGAAATTGGGCTGTTTCAGTGTCTGAAATAGCCATCTGACCTTTCATCCAAAGCCACAAATTTATCATTGTCTGAAATTGGTGGACTCTCCTTCCTAATAAGGCCAGCTTTCAGGATTTAGCATTTACAGAATACTTAGTCTCCAGTGCCTGGAAAGAGACTTGAAATTCACTGGGGTCTGCTGGTTAATGGTGGAATAAAAAGGAATTAGCAATTTTGAAACAGTACATGGTCACAGTTTCAATGAAATAACAAAGGTGAGAGAAACACAATGCCTGCTGAGATCCGGTTAGTCTATATTTCATAAAATGATAAATACCTGCAAGTCATGTTTATGTATAATGAATTACAAGCCTTCCACATGTACCTTAGTAACATTTTACAGGGGCTGTATTTTACTCCCAACTACCAATTATGTCATCATTCTGGCATTTACCTGGACATAATGATACACAACCAACCCATTCTTGTAACATAATTCATTGCTCAAAAGTGTTTGGAGAGGCACACAGCGTCCTACACACACGTAACGGCTGGGATATTGCTATTAAATTTTACAGATTAAAGTTTAGTAAACCTTAAAAATCTTATGTTGGTTTCTGGGTATCTTATTAATCCTAAAGGAAAAGATGTTCAGCTCTTTAAATGTCAATAAATGTGTAACCCTGTAAAAAGCAGACGATGTATAATCCATTCTACAATGCCTCACCTGCCATTTTAACGGAGGATAGAGAGCTGCTTTTTTAACTGTTAAAGGCAGGTCATTTAGACTTTCATTTCTGCCACAATATTATGTCATCTATTAAAATGTGAAAATATACACATAAAACACGCACACACACACCGCTTCACACTCCATACTCCCATACCTCAGCGTTTTCCTCTCCTCGACTCATTCAACTCCGCCCAGAAAGCACAACTGTCCCCCTGGTTTGCATTGACTCATTTTAATTTAGGTTTGAGGGGGGAAAAAAAGAATTCGGATCTTTTTATAAGCTGTGAGGTCACCAAATTTAAATTAAGCCTCTGCCTGTAAAGCACTTTAATAAAATACTGTACAGAGGGAAAATTAATATGAACGGTTAAAATGCATGGAATTCAGACTTTACCGTCAAACAGCTCAATTAAACAAATTGAATTTTTAAGCAACAAAGGGGAATTGAATCAAATTAGGAACAGAGTGCGATCTGAAATGTGGACCTTTATGAGGGAACCCGCCGTCCCCTCCAGCCCCGAGCTTTCTTTATTTGTTGCCTCGGCAGTTAGAGGAGGCCGGCAGGACTGTAGTACAAAAGGATAAAAATGTTCGCCGTTGAAACACAGTTTTTTGGCTCCCAGTAAATCATCTGTCACTTCATCACAGCCCAGTAGATAATGAGCAATAAAGTTTTCACACTCAGGGAATGAGGACTCAGACACAAGTAATACAGCTGAAGCTATAAGTCTGACGTTTCTGTAAATGGAAGGTGCTTTGTATGAGAAATGACCCTAAGATCTCCTCCAAGCACACAGCATCAGCACAATAAACAATTTACTGCATGAAAAATTAAATCACGTTTATTAGTAACTTTAATGACAAAAGTATGTTGAGGTCGATATATTAAATAAAGCCTGATGTTTATATAGGAATATTTAAAGTCAGCTGAAGCTGGCTGGCCCAGGGTGGTCTGTACAATGAGTCACTATAACTTTTACTGGCATTATTTAAAATGTTTATGTGCATACAGTATTCCCCATACGGCATTTAAATAGCACTAACATATCTGGGGTTCAAAAATAATTTTTATTTCGATGAGTTTCTGTATACTCTGCCCTCCCCCACAAAAAAGCAATTGAAAAGAAAAATGTTTGAACTACTGATTACAAAATCATAGGCTAGTATATTCCACAAATGCAACCCCGGCATTTGCAGATGTTCTACAAAGGTTTCACCACAATTACACCAAATTGTATCTGACTTTTATTCACCCATCTCTGCAACATGCATGTGGGTGGGCTACGTCAGAACCGAAACCAACCGGACAGAGAATAAACCAGAGAATACAGGGGAGAAAAGGGGGGTGGGGCAGAGGATAAAGCAGACTCAGTGTCACACCGGTTACCCTGAATAAAATGTTTCATAAAAAGTACACACTGAAACTGGCACAGTTGAATCTGGGGCGGTAAGATGACCACCCCCCAAAATATATCTTTCCTGCACTGGTCGCCAGATGGTCAGTGAGTGCACCTTGGTTCCTGCCTCTGCTGGGACGAGGGCCAGCTTTGGACACAGGAAGGAGGGCAGAGCCAGCCTGCCTCCTGTTTCGGGGGTTCTGCCCTCGCTCTAATTGCTGAAATGTGTGTATGAGGACAGAGAGCCTTAAGGTTCTCTGGTGGGTTCCCAGAGCCACGTTTCCAGAGGCCAGGTGATACAGCTCAGTAGGGATGCCAGCTAAGGCTCCCAGCACGGCCCCAGGATTTCCTGCCTGCACCCCAACTCAGAGCCCCCAAGACTCACCTTCTCCTCGGAGAGCATCCTTGCCTCCCAAACAGCCCAGGGAGAGCCAGGTTGGGCACCTCGAATGCCAACTTCTGCTTTTCAGAGACCAGCTCCTGGGACAGGTCGCAATCTTTGTGAGAGAAGAAAGACTAAATTGTAAATTGTAAATCAAAATCTGAGTTGAGGGTCTTGCTTAGTTCCCTGGCTGGCTGTGAATGGCAGTTTGGATGGACCTAGAACAGCAAACAAACAAACAAAGCAAAAAAAAAAACCGGTGCTTTAAACTAGAGAAAGGAGCAAAATCTAAAAAGTTTACCCCCTACATTCACATCACGCAGGGCTGGGTTCTGCCGTATAATGTTTCACCGCTGGGCAAGGTGGAAGGATACGGATGTCCCGAAGTGGTGCTTGGTGGAAGCGGAGGAAACACCCCCTCTCTCTTTGAGGTGGTCCTGGAAATAGGCATGGATGTCAAAAACATTAGAACACCATCCAGCCCTGCATCTAGAATGCTCCTACCTGATTTCACAGCTATTCTATCCACCCATCCGATTTTATCCTCTATCCAATAGAACCTACAAATTTTAATTATAGCTGCTTGATCTCATTAATGTGTGTAAAAATGTAATCAAACAACAAATTGCAGCAATTTGCAGTTGAAAGATATTAACTAATATTATGTGCAACAAAAAAGAAAGTACTCTGTTATGTAAATAAATGCAAATACGGATCTCCTTACTGTATTTTGTGCCTAGTTTCTGAGAAAGGCAAGTCCCTTAAAATCCTCATTTCTCAGCTGTATTCGTTAAAATAATGCATGTTAATTATATTCCGACATTCATCTGACAAATAACTGATAAGTTACACAATGTAACTACTAATAATCCTTGCAGCCCATTTTATTATCTTATGAAATTAGAGATTGAACACTGATTATGACTAATAGGGGATTTCATCCAATAAAGACAGCACATGAGGAGAAATATATAAAAATGGGGTAGCCGGCTTTTGAATAGCTAGAAGGAGCAGTGTTAAGTCATTAATTAGCAAATACTCTGGGTGAAGATTGCCATAGTCATACTTTTTTAGACCAGAGATGAATTATTTATTTCTACACCAGCTGTACCATTGAGTGCAAGAAAAGTTTGTCCAACAAAACTAGTAGAAATATATTTGCTACAGGGCCAGCCTGGTAACACTGCTTGTTGTACATGCTCTTTGTAAGCAAATTTATATGAAAGTATGCAAGATCTAATACTAAACTACTCCAGCCTCAGACTGAAGGGTGATTTGACAAACGTCCCGTGGCACTCCATCATCCCTTCATTTTAACGTCTTTATTTTATGATTTTGTTGGTGAAATACTACTTACCCAGTGCTCAAAATTCCTTTCAGGCTGCAGGCACTGGCTAGTCGACATGGCAAGCTATATTTTACGGCCATATATTTCAGCTCTCTCTGTCCAAGTTGGAGGACACAGTAGCCAAGATGGTTTTTCATTGTAGAAATATATTTTCATATTTATTTATTGATTTGACTAATGTATCTATTTTTCAATTCACACGCTTATGTTTCAATCCATTAAAGTGATTCATGGTCAAATAATATGCTATTGCAAGTACAAAGGGGAGATAAAAACCACCGCACATTTGCTGTAACACAAGAACAAAAATAATAATAAAAAAATTGCATGATTAAATACAGTTTTAATCCCCCAAAGATCAAAATGAAAATGATGTGTTTAATTATTTCACACAAAGGGCATAAAATAAAAGTTTTTTTAGAAAAAGGTAGGATGCAATTACCTATGAAATGTCTCCCATTCATAAATATTTTGTGGATGTTTCTTAACAAGATTAAGTACTCAACACGGATTTAGCATAAGGCATGAAATTAACAAGAAAATAAAAACTAAAACGGGTCACAGTTATTCAGCAGGAGAAGACTAGATGGGGAAGCTGACCAGCTCTGAGACGTTAGAGCTACGTTCTCCAAGTGCCTTGCTGAGAGCCGCTTAATGCAGTAAAATTCTCCTGAAAGCTTAGATATCGGGACCAAGACAGCCAGATGCCCTGGCTTTCCTCCTGGAGAGCCAGGCTGGCCAGCCACCAAAGCGCTAGGTGTGCCTTGAGACCTCCCATTTGGTTTGGCCCTAAAGGGTCCCTCCCAGGGGAAGGTGGGTGAGAAACGCTGCAGGGCTGCTGCTTCCTGCACCTGCCACCTCAGTCTTACGACAAACTTCATTTTCCCATGTGTTTGTTTTACCAAATCTAGAGTTGTGAAATAATTAAAGTACTCGTGTGTGTGTGTGTGTGTGTGTGTGTCTGCATGTGTGTGTGTGTGTCTGTGTGTGTCTGTGTGTGCCCAAGGCATGTGTGTTTGGAGAAAGAGTGCATCATTTCAGGGCACGTCATCTTGTTGTGTAATTGTGTTTACACACAGGTGAATAGGACACAGGTGCATGAAGAGACACAAAGCCTAAAATAGCTCGAGCCTGGACAGCAAGTCGCGGGGACTCTTGGAGCAGTAAGCGTGGGCCCAGGAACGGTCAAGCACAGGGGCGATAACCCATCCTGGAAACAGAAAACTGACAATGAAATGAAGTGAAGGGGGAGGTGGGGGGAGCAACTTACAAGGAAGGGGACGGACCCATGGAGGTAGGTCTTAAAGGGGAAGCAGGACTTTTCAAAGGAGTGGGAGAAAATCTCGGCAGGCATATGGGGCCATGAGGGTCCCGGCCCCCTGTGGAGGGCATGACGTTCACCGTGGCTGGGACAGCAGGTGCCTGACCCAGCGAGGACTGGGCCCAGTGGGCAAGCCCAAGTTCAAGTTGGTAAAAGCTCCTCCAGTCCATGTTCACAGATGTCTGTTGAGCATCCGGCACGCACCAGGCATTGTGCTGGGAGCCGGGGGGTCAGCGTCCTCTCTTCTAAATATTCTCTGTAGATCTGGACAGACCTTAGCTGCCTTTCAGAGAAATCTGGAAATAATGGAATTATCAGCAGTAGCATGGCGAGTGGCTGTGTCTCATTACTCTCAGCACACGGGCTTGGCTCTGATCTCTCATGTGATTTTTTCCCCAGCCTAACCCAGGAGAGGCATCACTAGCCCAGCAGTGTGGCATCATGGCTGCTGTCTAGCCCTAGTCTGAGCGGCCCTTGCTCCTAAAGCTGAGATTAGGTAACAGCGCGTGACAAGATGACACTTTCCTCCAGAGAGGGCTGGGTGGTGGGGGAGAAATCACTCAGACTAGATTCACTGCCCTGTAGGGTTCGCATTTGACAGAATTAGAGAACATTCCAAAGATTTAGACAGGAACTCGGGAGATGCCTGGAATGATCTTTCCCAGGCGAGCCCACCGCCCTCCTCTGGTCTTCAGTGGGAGTCAGGAGGTGCATTTTCGCCCAGTGGTCCTTCCAGTGTGTCCCTCTTCACTGGACTGTGAACGCCTGGGCTGCAGGAGCTGTGTGGAGCAGTGCACATAGTAGGTGTTCAATAAAGTTTTGTCAAGTGAAAGGATGAATGAGATGCCCATTTTCTGGAACTCGCCAGAGAATCTAGATGGCAGGGATTTACGGATGCAAATAGAAGAAAAATCAAAATCACTCACAATCCCACGATCTAGGAGCACCCGTCTAAATATTTTGTGCATTTTCTTCCTAAATTTTGCCACAAGAATTCACACTTTTTTTTTTGTTTGTTTGTTTGCGGTACGCGGGCCTCTCACTGTTGCGGCCTCTCCCGTTGCGGAGCACAGGCTCCAGACGCGCAGGCTCAGCGGCCATGGCTCACGGGCCCAGCCGCTCCGCGGCATGTGGGATCTTCCCGGGGCACGAACCTGCGTCCCCTGCATCGGCAGGCGGACTCTCAACCACTGCGCCACCAGGGAAGCCCAAGAATTCACACTTTTTAAATTAAACTTTGGCTCAAACCATTTAGACTGTTTCATTGCCTGCATTTTACACTAAATATACCAAATTGTTTTCCACAATGATTTTGAGTGGTTGCTTAGTATTTCATGGTATGAATGGACCGTGAATATACAGCCAATTACATTCTTTCCTTCCCCATCACCAAAACGCTGCAACAAAAATCTCTGAAGCCAAGTCTTTATTAACATCCATGATTATTTCTATAGGATAAAACTTAAGGTGGAATTTAAAATACTGTGAAATCTCTAACCAGACAGGCTGTATTATATACTTTACTTTTAACTGCACCCATTCCCCTTCACCCTCCCAACGTCAGCCATTATCGCTAAACCATTTTTTATAAATAAAAAATTTATATATGCAATTTTATAAGTCAAAAATATTTCATTTTTATTTGCATTTCATTACTATCAAGTTTAAAGATTTTATGTTTATTGGCCGTTTATATTTCTTCTCTTTTATTTAATTACCCTGTAAAAATCTTCTGCAAATTTTTCTTTCCATAATTTTATTTCTTAACTTAATTTTTATTTGTATTTATTAGTTTTTTGAACCACAGGGTAGGGCAAAGAAGAAAACTAAACTTGTTCGTAATCTCTCTCCAATAATGTCTGTTGACCTTTACAAAATGCATGGGCAAGATTAGAAAACTCAACAGTATGCCTCCTTTCTATCCCCATGACAACCCCAGTTCCTCTCTTCAAATTCAGTCACTGAAAATCGTGTTCTTTGATTCCTATCACGCACACCCTACATACATACCCACACAACACAGGCACACACACACATACACAAACACACTCACACAGTCCTTTACCTTGTTTTCATATTTAATAGCATAGACTAGAGATTTTCCCAAATAATCACAAACCATATCCTTTTTCCTGGATGTATAGTATCACACCTTATACATATGCCATAACTTATATAACCAGACCCCCAGTGCTAGACACATTGATTGTCTTCATTTTTTTTTATTTTAATAGCACCAGAATGAAAATACTTGTGTGTATGTGTGTGTGTTAGAGAGAGAAAGAGACAAAGACAGAAAGAGAATGAGAGAGACACAGACAAAGACAGACACCCTGAGAGAGAGAGACAGAGCTTTCTGTGAGTAGAGGGATAAATTCCTAACAGTAGGGATTTCTGGTTTACATTTTCCTTAGTGATTTACAGAATTCCTTGTATATTAGAGATGTTAACACTTGAACTTTAATATCAATTGCAAAATTGTTTCATGATTTGTCATTTTTTTAACTTGCAAGTACATTTTTATAAATTCAAATTCATCTACTTTTCTTTCTTGTTTTCTCCATTTGATGCCATACTCACAAAAGCCTTCACCACAGAAAAATTAGATAAACTTTTACATAGATTTTTTTTTTCTGGTTCTAATATAGATCCATTTCCAAAGCTTAAAATATTCACCTTTCTGGTACTTACACTTAGTCTAATTCTAAAGTAGAGATCTAACTTTTCTTTTTCCATATGCTAGTTGCTCCAAACTGCTTACTGAATAATCTGTCCTTTTCTTACTGCCCTAAAATGTCCTCTTTGTTACATGTGAATTATTTGTTTCTTTCTGAAATTTCTTTTCTGTTCTATTGATCCATTTATCCCTGCACCAAGAACCCGTTGTTCTAATCACTCTAGTATTTTAATATCTAGTAGGTCAAGTCCTCACTCATTATTCTTATTTTTCAAAATTTCCTTGGCTCTTCTCAGGCATTTATTTTTCCAGATGAACTTTAACAACATTTTGTTAAGTTCCACCCCAAGCCCCACTGGGACCAGAATTGGATATTCATTGAATTTGTAGATGAATTAGGCGAAAGTTGACATCTGCACTACTAAATCTTCTCTTACAGAAACATTATTCTTTATGTTCATTTCAGTTTTTTTTCTGTCCCTTGGCAAAGTTTTATAATTTTTAATAACTCTCTAGGACATTTTGTAATTTTATGCAGACATTTTATATTTCTGTCGCTATTGCAAATAATATCTTTGGCCGGGAATATATGGTTTATATGTTTTTGATTATTTTGTGTTCAATAAAAATCTACTGATTAACTTAAAATTAAGTTTTAGTTAAAATGGTTAAATATTAGCTAAAAATTAGCTAAAATTGTCTTAGTAGTTCTAATATGTTTTCAGTTGATTCTTCTAAGTTTCTCAAATAATTATGTCAACTGTAAACAATGCTAATTTTATCTCCTCCATCCCAGTAATTATGCATCAATTTTCTTATATTTCTTTTTAGTAAAACTCAAAATAGTCTTTTACAATAGACATCATGGTGATCATCTCGAGGCGTTCCTAACTGCAGGAGATGTGATGCTAATGAGACCAGGTAGGCAGTGGTTGATGATCTTACCGATCATACTGTTTCCATGTTCAAGGAATCTCCCCTTTTCT
This sequence comes from Tursiops truncatus, assembly GCF_011762595.2. NCBI lineage: Eukaryota > Metazoa > Chordata > Mammalia > Artiodactyla > Delphinidae > Tursiops > Tursiops truncatus. The sequence continues at coordinate 3,380,716 of NC_047049.1, read as the reverse complement.
CCTCGTTATCATTATCAGGATCAAATGTTAAATTTTATCAGATAACTTGTCTGCATCAAGTGGGATAACCATGTGTGTTTTTCCCTGTGTCCTGGAAAGGTGAGATGCTAACAGATTTCTTCATGATGATTCACTGTTGCATACAATGGATACTATGAGATCACAGTGCATCATTCTCAAAAGTTTGGAACGAATTAAGGAAAATCTAGGTTCAAATCTCTGCTCTATTATTTCTTGGTTATGTGGTCCTGAGCAGCTTACTTCAGATCTCCAAGCCATCAAGCCCTCATCTTTAGGATGTCAGAAAATGCTAAGCAAATCTCTCATATCTAGAAGAGTCTGCGGGTTCAGCATTGTGACGCACTTATCTCCTAGCTCCCACTGTTACATGAAGTAGGCAGAGACATAAGAACTCACCTATTCACAGAGAGAGTCCCAGCTGCTTCACTTGAGAGGTAAATTGGGGAATTACACAATTATAGCTACTACTTTTCGACTCAAGGTGAAATGAGTGAGGATCCGGCATGAGATGGGCATCGATCAGCAGAGACAGCAGAAGACACCAGCACCCCCACACCCAGGGCACATCTCCTCCTGCTTCATCCACGACCCAGCAAAGAGGCCAATAGAAGGCGGATCGGGGTTTTATCAGTCAGTGCCAAAGGGAAGCAGCGACACATGTTTAAAGTCATATCGTTTTTTACTTATGACTTTATTTTCTGGTGTTTCTCATAAAGGCACAGCAAACCAGTGTTCATTTAATTGTCCCAAGTACATTAAAAGTATACTTCATTTTTTTAAAAACTAGAAAAACTTGCATGTTTTAAATGTTTGATCTGTATGGGACTTTTGAAAAATTCATTTAAATTTTGCTACACAGAAGGATATTAAAGAGTGACACTTGATATGTGAAAGATGGATTTGGAGGGACTGAAAATCCAAGGCAAGTTATAATCTTCTGCTGGAGACGCCCAGCTGAAACTGCTCACTGCCTGGAACCCCTGTTTAAAGGATGCGTATTAGTTTCCTAGGGCGGCCATAACAAAGTACCACAAACTGGGTGGCTTAAAACAAGAAATCTACTCTCTCACAGTTCTGGAAGCCAGAAGTCTGAGATCCAGGTGTTGGCAGGATTGGTCCCTTCTGGAGGCTCAGAAGAGGGGGTTCCATGCCTCTTTCCTGGCTTCTGGGGCTTCTTGGTGATCCTTGGCTTGTAGACACATCACTCCAATCTCGGCTTTCATCTTCATGGGGCATTTTTCCCTGTGTGCCTCTCTGTGTGTCTGATACCAGTCATATCGGTATTGGGCCCACTCTGCTTCATATGATCTCGTCTTAGCTAATTGCATCAGAAACGACGCTATTACCAAATAAGGTGACATTCTGAGGTTCTGGGAAGGACGTGAAATTTGGGGGGGGACACTCTGCAACCCAGTCCAGCAGGGATTTGACCTTGATTTTTAATATGCTACTCTCAGTGCACTGAGCCCAGTAGCCTAAGCAGAGCAAACATCCGGAATTACATGCCGGTGATTAATTTCACCTGACCCTTCCAGTCCCTGCTCAGGGCTGCGGACATCAATCTACTCAGTGCAGGGGGTAGGTGGGCGTGGCTAATTGATGGGCTTTAACGAATATTCAGTGACCATTTAAGTTTCCGGAAATCACAGGCAAAGGCAGCAAAGGATGGCAGATTTTGCAGGGAGAGCCATGTAGCCACACATGCCTTAGAAAGAGTTAAACTCAAAAAGCCAAGAGGCTACGGAGTCAGCGAAGCCGCAAACACTGGGGAACCGCACAGCTTTCAGCCCTAGCGGGATCCCTTCTGAGCGCGTTGCAGGCGAACGCTGGCATAGAAAGGACCCCCAAATGAGCCAGGAAGTCTTCCACTCCATCATGAAGAATTGTTCTCTGGAGTGGGTACCAGTGGGGACGTGTTTGAAACACTTACCATATGTGCCTGAGAAGGGTCTAATTTGTCCATCTTGAAATTTTGCCTTTCTTTTGAAAGGATAGTTAATTTCAAGTAATTTGTTTCACAGGTGAAGCCTTTTTCCGAGGGTTTAATATATCACCCTTGGTTGCCTGAACAATTAGAAATTGTCACCAAAGAAAAATGTCGCAGTTCATGTAAATAACTGTTTACCTAAAGGAATGGGAACCCACCGGAGTCAGCACACGCTAATGAGGCGTGACAATGGGGAGAAAGCCTCGGCGCGGCTGCATCTGCTGAAACTGTTGCTGCTTGTGGTAAAAATTGGCCAAAACAACTATTATTTGTTTTTTTCTTGTCAGAAATAATGTAGCTTGAAAATTTTCAACAGGCAGCATGAGTCCGGACCATTTGTTACTTCTAATGGCCTAATTGTTCTCCTGGCAGATATAAAAAATTGGGGCAGTGATGTCATTTACTTAAATTTCTAATGAATGCAATGGCAAAAGAGAAATAGGAGGGGCAGAAAAAGAAAGCAAGAGAAGTTGTAAAAGACCTTTGTTCGTCTTTATGGAATCTGTCTTTGTTAACTTTCCAACTCTTCTCCCCAACAGCAGGTATCTGTGACCACCAAATACCATTTGTTTCAATAAGAAGAGGGAAAGATAGAGATCTTTCCCTCAGCTCCTCGGGAAACAGGGCACTGCTTTCTTGACAGCCGACCAAAAATCCCATTGAAACGAAACATGAGCTACATCGAGTTGACGTTTCCTGAAAAGTTTGTACTTGTACCCATGGCTGAGTAGAAAGGACACTGGATGGACGCCCACTTACTCAATCCTACACAGACCGTAACGCACAAACTTGCAATTAGGTTACTAATTTAAGCCTTGGGCATACCATGAACCACCTGACACTTGAAAGTCCCTGGCATCGTGCATAGTTGTAAAACAACCCTCTGACTGTTGAAGTCTCAACGTTCTGTCTGTTGGACCCCTGATAATATTTCCCCCATGGTTCAAAATAATTCCTCCTCTAACAGAGGTAAAGACACATTCCAGAAATATAATAATGGCTGATGTTCATGAAGCTGAGATAATACAAAACGACGTTTCCCATTCTGTGTTTCTTAGAACGATAATTCCAGGAGATGCTTGGTTGAAAAAAAAAATCAAATAATTTGGGAAAATATACTCTTTCAGTCTTAGACACAATGGCCACTAGAAGTTTGAAGGTTCTGAGAATTCTACAGGAAAGAAACCTCTCTCAAGGTAGTTAACTCATCATTTTCCAAGTGTATTTGACTTTATAATTCTAATTTTACAGGAAAAAAGTCCTATCCTGCAGGGAAAAAAAAAAAAAGATCTGTGGCATCTAACCCTGCTATTGAGGTCCCTATTTGTTTTCAAAGCAATCCAGTCCAGTGATAACACCAATACCTGGGTTAAGCGAGACAAAGCACATGAAACACCTAGTACAGAGGCTAGACCATAGTAAGTGTCTAATCAATGTTAGCTGGTTAGTGCAAGAGGAAGTGAGAGAAATTCTTCATATCGAAGTAAACAGACGCCTCTGAGACTTTCCCGCACAGTTTATAGGATCAGCACCCTTGACTCTAGAATCGTGAGACAATGAATTCTTATGATTCTAAGCCAGCAGCTTGGGGCATTTGTAATGGCAGCCCCAGGAAGATGATGCAAGCTTGATGACACATCCAAGTATCTGAGAACAGCCATCAAGTCCCCTCCTTCAAATCACCTCTCCTCCAAAAAACACGCTCTGGATTCCCGTAAGAGTCCCTTGTATGGCAAAGCTTCCCGAGCTTTCAAAAGTAGTCAGTGTCTTCCGTGGGCTTCCCAGGTGTAAAGGGCGTACTTTCTCAAATGTGGTTTCTCACGCCGAACAGAGCACTTGCATATGAAGCCAGCACAGTGGATACTCTGCAGATCCAAATATTTCATCAACTTACAGCTGGTGTATTTCAAATTGTGCCCAATCAGCTTCTCAAAATAGCCTCAACGAGAAGCACTGTGACGTCACGTAGGCGTCCTTCCATCTGCTCTCCCTTCTCATTCTCCAGCTGATGACATGCATTTCCAGGATTTTAAATACTACCTGTGTGCAATGACTTCCACATTACGCCTCCAGTCTGTACCTATCTTTCATCTGTGATATCTCGAGTTAAATTCTACATGTGCAGAATGGACCTCTCGAGTCTCCTGCCATCGAACCCCAGCTTTCCCCACATAGGGGGTCACTGTATCCATCCAGGTTCTCACTCTGAAAACTGAGGAGCCTTCTTAGATAGCTTCCTGGCACCCAGTGGCTCAGAGCCAGCTCACCAGTGCGAGCTGTAGGTTCTCCCGCTAACACACATCTTGAGTGGACCCGGGTCTCCTCATGTCCGTAGCCGCACGCTAGTCTCAGCCGCGGTCAGCTCTCTCCTGAACTACCAGGGCCTCCCACCTGCTCTTCCTACCTGTCTCCTGACTCCCACCCACCCATTCCCCAGAGAGCAGGCAGAAGGATGCGGAACGTAAGAGTGAGCAGGCTGTTCTCCTCCCCTCACCTAAAACCCTTCTGAGGAATCCCAGGAAAGTTACAATAAAACCCCAACTCCTGAGAGCAGCCTTGGTGACCCTGCACTGTTCATCCCCTTCTCTCTTCGCTGGTCCCTTCTCAACCAGCAACTCCACTGGCTTCTTCCAGCCTTAGAGCCATCACTCCAGCTGTCCCTGCCACCATGGAAACCGCTCCCCCTTCCCTCCTCCAGGCTGAAGGCTCATGCTTCGGTCTCATTGCTCCTACCCCTGAGATTACATATACCTCGCGGTCATCTTATACAGAAATCAGAGTATTTCCTTTAAACCATCACTTTTAAGATTCTTGATACATGTTGACACACTGCTCTCCAAAAAAGGAGAAATCGTTTCATGTTCTGGACGATAAGGTAGAAATCTACCCTGTCATCATGCGCCTGTCAGTTTCCTGGGACTGCCATTACAAAGTACCACCAACTGGGAGACCGAGACCAACACAGATAGGCTGTTTCACAGATCCGGAGGCCATAAGTCTGATATCAAGGTGTTGGCAGAGCTATGTCCTCTCTGACAGCTCTAGGAGAGAATTCTTCCTGGCCTCTTCCAGCTACTGGTGTTTGCTGGCATGCTCGGTTCTCCCTGGCTTGTAGCTGCCATCACTCCTGTTCTACGGCTGTCTTCTCCACCTGTGTTCTCACATCATCTTCCCTCTGTGCGTTTCTGGTCTCTGTGTCCAAATTCCTCTTTTCATACATTGGATTAGAACCCTCCCTAATGACTTCATTTTAACTTGACTACTTCTGTGAAGGCCCTATTTCCAAATAAGGTCGAATTCTGAAATACTGGGGTTGGAACTTCACACTTCTTTTTTGGTTTGGATGTTTTTGGATTTTTGGCTTTGTTTTAGTTTTGTTTCCACATAATTCAACCTGAAACAATGCTTGGCCATCTCCCTGTATTATCACACTTACAAATATTATCAACCAGGTCATTTCTCGTTGCCGTAATTGTCATGTGTGTTCAGTGGCGAATTAGTGCACTTGCTCACGTGAACGACTTCATCGTTGGACCCTTTTTTGTGAATTTCCAGCTTATGTCTTCACCACATTCAGTCCTGACAGGAATTCTTCCAAGCATTTTATTCACCTCTTCCCCACCCCACCCGCTCCCCTGCCCACCAGAGGAATTTTGACACCCAAAGGACATAAGGAATGACAAAGCCCTGCATTTGTTCCTTTGGCCACACGTTAGAAGCATGAAAGTGGGTCCCTTGCTTCTCAGTAGGAAGACTGGATCTGTTGTCACATAAGATTGGCAAGAGCTAAAATTTAATTACTGAGCCCCCAGTGAAAATCCTCGAAAAGATGTCTCATTTGTTGAAAAATACCCCAAACCCCTTCTTCTGTGTGCCTCATTTCTACCTGTAAAAGCCTCAGTCATTGCAGACTACCCTAGCAGTGCCTATTTTTAAAAGCCTTTTTTATTAATTTCCACTAAACATTCCAAAGACTGCTATTATTATGTGAAGTGTGAATTTTTAAAAAATCATTGAACTGTATTATATTAAAGTCATAAAACTGATTTTCTAGTCCAAACCCCTCCAATTTACCAATGAGGAAAGTGGGATTTAGGGAGTTAAGCCTAAGATTACACGGACAGTTAGAGGAATCAAGCCAGGTCTAGAAGACCAATGGCCCAGTGCTCAGCTAAGGTTTTCCCAACCCCTAGTGACCTTAAGAAAAGTGGTTGTGGTCCTCGTCCAAGAGGACAGAGATTCCTCTGGTGTCTGTGCCTCGTTCTCTGCTCCCAATCCTCAGATGATGCACAGGGCAACCCTCTGTTGCAGGCATTTCTTTACCTTTTACAGTGAGACCTGGACAACTGGGGCTCGTGTGCTGTTGCCAAGTTCTTGGAAACACAAGTTCCATGGCCAGGATGTGGTCCAACTTTCTCAGATGAGAGACGATTCCCACTGAAATCCTGACTTCCTTCGAGACATTTCGGTCACACCGGCCTTTACTGGTATCAGAAAGTTCCCAGAATGGAAGGGTTATTGAACTAGATATTGTAAAACAACGTGAGAAATTCTGAAAGCTTCATCCTGAAGCACTGTCCTCTGTTTCCTTTCTGCTAAACACAAGCATTCTTTTTTTTCCCCTTTAAACTAAGAAACTTGCATTTCTGCACCTCAAACATATGGTTTAATTTCAGGGACCATCTATGACATGTTTTTAAAGAAGGTGATTTCTCTCTTGCATAGATAGGTAACAACCCCTATGTAAGGTGAATCAAACTGTACCTGGACAGAGGTATCAATGTTTTTACTTTCATTATTATACATGCAGCCTTATTGATTCCCTTCATAGTTTTACTATTAATAATTAAGTCATGAGCCTTATTCCTTAATCCCATTTTATCCTCACCACTCATCCTAATCATTCTTTACATTAAAAGATTAGTGCTCAGGGTACAACTGGACAAATAATAATCCACCTTGGAAAAGATACTTTTCCAAAAAGGGAACAAAAGTAATTTGCCCATATAGGCAGGCTTAGCAAAGAGGGCAATGGACTTGAAGATCCTTTATAAGTGTCCTTGCATAGCAAGTCCCCCTCAGGGGGCGGTGAGCAGGCTTCCCCAATGGGCAGTGTCTCGTCACATTTCACATAAGGATGATCCTGCTGCAGGGGAGTGACTCTATCATCCTGGATTATCGTGACACTCCTTCTATGGGAAAAATTAAACATTCTATCATGTGGTTCTTGGTCTTCAGCAAAACCGCAGAGTCTGATGGGAAACGGAACACACCAGACCCCCGAGATCTCTGTTGGCCAGTAGTGAACCCGGACTCTCCACATTGAGGCAGTTGAGAACTTTGAAGCTCTATTCCAGCCATCTCTGGTATATGTTTTCCATTAGGGAGGGTGATCTGATTCACTCCACAGCTGAGCAGCTTCAGGAAGGAAAAAAAAAAAAGCCTTCTCTGTTGGAGAGAAATTACTTTAACCATTGAAGGGGAACATCATTCATCCAGGTAAATCTTAGAGTCGAAACCATAACACCTCATTACTGACAGATTCCAAGCCAACCAGAGGTGCAGTAGAATAAGCACTGATGTCCACAGCCCTGGGGAGATGATCCATCTGAACAAGCGGTGAGAATTCTGTTCCTTCTTCGTGAGCAGATGCCATCAACACCAAACACACAGGCATTGCTGTTGGACGTTGCCTCAGATTTGCAGAAGCATCTGCTTAACATAAGGAAGTGTGGAGACTGCTGCTGTGTAGAGCATAGATGAGATCATCTGTGCCTTCAGGACTGAATGGCAGAATAGGGACTGTCACCTGAGGAAAGCTCATGGCCTTGGGGCACAGCAGAGCTGGAGGTGGCCTCTTGCTCTGCCACTCCCAGTCTAAGCAGCCTCAACCACTTACCTAACCTCTTAGGGTCTCAGTGTCCTCAATGGAAGAATGGGAATAAAAATACCCCTCCTTCAAAGGCTGAAATCATTAAATGACATAACAGATAAAGATGTAGATATTACACTAATTACACAGCCACCATGTTTACTATTAAAATGAGACTCCGTTGCCAAGAGTAAGCCAAGCTAAAAGAAATTTGTGCCATTCACTGTTATTTTAATCAATCAGCTTAAATATTAAGACTTGTAAACAAAATCATTTAAAGGAAAAATATTGTAAGAGTGAACTTAAGTAGCTTGTGATCTACTTTTAAATCTACTACTTCCTCGTTGAGGACTTTGGTTAGGGATTTAACCAACTCTATTTTCTAGTCCTCATCTACGAAATAGAGACTATTAGTTATAATAAGGCTAAAAAGTACAACTCAAAAACACCAGAACACACTGTTACCCAGTAAGAGAATTCATAGTGTATAATGGGTGTGCAAGAAAGTATTTTGTTGCAATAATGAAAGATGAAAATACAGAAACACCTGTCTCCAATGTGTTACCAAAAAAATATTTCTGAATCTGTTTGTCAATAAAAAGGGTGAAATAACTCTAGTAATAACACTTTTTAATATATTTTTCATTCTTTCAGTGTTCAAAGAAGTATCAAGTACCCAACATGTGCCTGTGTATTTAGAACAGGAGAACACTGTGAAAATAGAGCTCAGGATTTGGGATCTGGTAGGGAAGACAGACATCAAAAAAATTTTTTTTTAAATTTTAAATAGCAATCTGTGCCATAAAAGGAACATAGAAGGTGTGTGGGGAGCACCTGAAAACAAAAAACATACATCCACATAGTTCTGCTGAGATCATGGAAGAGTCAAAGCTTAAGTTGAGATCTCTAGGGAAAAAATAATTAGGAACTCATGGGCAAGGAGATGAGCATTCCAGGTGTAATGGGTGTCATGTGCAAAAGTGTGGGGTTGGGAGAGCACATAGCACATCTGATACCAAGGGGATGGAGTGAGAGGACCAGATAGGGAGGAGTAAGGAGAGGCAGGGGCCACAACAGGAAATCCAGTATAAGCCATGAGAAAGAGGTGCAGTCACCTTTGGGGTAAGGAAACTGTGATTAAGCAGAATAGTAATGTCAGCCATAGGAGAATATGACTGGAAGGGATGAAATAGAAGTAATTAAACCAGTTGGGAGGCTACTTAGCAGTTTGGCCAAGAAGCTATGTGGAATGAAGAAGAGACAAAAGCTTGGGATGAGATTTTCAGCTCTGTAACTGGGTTCAAGAGATCATTTACCAACAACAAAGGTCTCAGAGGAGGAGGTCAGGTTTGTCAGGGATGGAAGGAGAATTTATAAATTAAGTGTTGGTCATATGGACTTTTGATTGCCTAGGGGACACACTAATAGAGAAATTCAAAAGGCAGTTGGACACATGTGTCTAGAGCTTATATCAATATAAAAGGCATTAATGGGGGAGCAGATTTATGGGAATATATAAAATTACCCAAGGATAACTTGGAAATAAGAAGAGAGGTCCAAAGCAGGATTTTAAGAAACAACCAATATTTAGGATCAGCTTTATGAAGAAAAATTCACAAAGAAGCCTGCGGAATGCATAGAATGTGAGTAAAATTTTAGCAAGAGTGGTCTGAAAGTGTACAGTACATTCAGATCCCTGCATGGTTAGAAAGGCAATGGAGAAAAGGGTTTAAAGGAAGAAGTTGGCTGAAGAAAATATAAGACTGAAGAAATATATATAGTGTGAGGAAGTTCTTTCTAAGTATACTAAAGAAGGTGGAAAATTGTTAAAGACAGACAAAAAAAAATTAAGATGTTAGATTTATACCCTAATATATAAACAATTACACAAAATGTAAGTGGATAAAAATCTTATGATTACAAGAAAAAGACTGTCAGAGTGGATAAAAACAAAAAAGTCCAATACTATGCTACATCAAGAAATACATCCTAAATATTAGAACGCAGAGAGTTTAAAGTGATAGAGTAGAAAATCATCATATATTATACAAACTCCAACAAAAAGAAAGCTTGTATGTATATACTGATACAGGAAAAAGTAGATTTCAAAACAGGGAAATCCTTTTATCTCTTTGCCCAGACTTAAAGAGGTGTGTATCATAATTTTTTAAAAATCAATTCACCAGAAAGAAATAGCAGTCATAAACATGTATGCACCTAATAATTTAGCTTCAAAACCCATAAAACAAAAATTGACAGAAAAAGGAGAAATAGACAAATCTACAATCACAGTAGTAAATGTTAGCCCATCGGACAAGTAATTGAGAAAGTGAGGAAAACCAGTAAGGATGTAGAAGGTTTAAACATGATTAACACTTTGACCTAATTGGTATATACAGAACATTGTACCCAACTATGTAAGAATAAACATTCTTTTCAAGTGCAGATGGAGCATTTACAAAAATAGAACATAGGCCAGATCACTGAGCAAATCTCTATAGACTTCAAAGGAATAAGATCATTCGGAGTATGTTCTCCAGCCATAGTGCACTTAAGTTAGAAAACAATAATTTAAAAATACCTAAAAAAATGTCCAACTGCTTAGAAATAAAACCATATACTAATAAATAACCACCTAAATATCAATATAAATTTATATTTATTTTGAGCTGAAGATAAAAAATAAATAATAAAGCATATTAAAACGTATATGATGCAGCTAAAGCAGTACCTAGAGGAAAATATATCAACCTGAATTTATATATTAGAAAAGAAAGAGGAAAGGCTGAAAATCAAACACTAAGCATCCATCTCAAGAAGATAAAACAGTAAATTAAGTCTAAGGGAAGTAGAAGAAAGGAGATAATAAAGATGAGTGAAGAAGTCAATGAAATGTAAAGCAACCGTGCAACAGATAAAGTTCATTTGACATTTTGAGAAAAAATTAAAATTATGATCCCTTAGAAATGTTGATCAAATAAAGAGAAAGAGAAGGTGAATTATCCAGTGTCAGGATTGCAGAAGGGGACATCACAAATTCTACAGACATTAAAAACATAAAAAGGCATTATGAACACCTTTATGCCAGTGATTTGAAAGCAAAGATAGATTGGACAGATTCTTTTCAAAATACAACCTATCAAACTGACACAAGAAGAAATAGAAAGCCAGAATAGTCCTATATCAAATAACCAAATTTGAAATCTTCATTAAAAACCTTCCCACAACAATAAGTCAAGACTGAGAAAACTTTACTGTTGAATTCTTCCAAACATTTAGAAAAGAAATCACATCAATTTCACACAAAATCTCTTAGAGAACAGAAAGAAAGCACGTTCCAATTTGTTTTTGAAGCTATCAAACACCAAATGTAACTTATAAAATGTAAAATATATGTATAGTGTTCTCTGTGTCTCTATGTCTCTGTGTCTGTGTCTCCATGTCTCTGTCTCTGTCTCTATGTCTCTCTCTGTCTCTCTCTATATATATAGAAGAAAGAAAATTCTGAAAAAATAAGTGTATGTAAAAAGACAACTATTGTTATTTCACGTAGTTTATAGTTTCTTTTTTCGTTGTTTCAGAATTTTCAATTTCTTTGAAGTAAGCATGCATGTGTTACTTTTATGTTGAATATTATAGCTGTTTCATTTCGAAAAAAAATCAAATAAATGTTAAGGCATGTTAAATTCTTGACAAAAGTCAGAGAAAACGCCTGAAGAGTTCCCCTAAGATTGGCAATTTTGGTTAGACAGTGTAAATTAAATTCAGTAAATTATAGTGGATTTGGGGCTGAAAAGTGAAGAAGTGGAGACAGTAAATAAAAACATAAATTTCCAAAAAGCTTAATTATGAAGAAAAAGAGAATGAGAAAAGAGCTACCCAATGGGGAGTAGCCCAATGAGAGAGAAAATTTTAATATGGGAGAGATTTGAACTTGTATAGAGTCCCAAGGAAAAGAGAGGAAATAGAAAAACAAGAACAAAGAAAATGATATTCATGGATTAAGACTGTGGGACAGATGTGGAGAAATGCCATGAAATATGTTGCTGTCAGTTTTTCCTTGACTCTGCTTCCCCTCTGTGTCCCTGGAATTCCTGTCACCCCAGCTTTCTTTCTGGACTCCCTCCCCCCACCTAGGAGCTCATTCAAAGCACATCCCTGGAGCCTACGGGCGTCAGCCTCCAGCTGGCACCTGCTGCTGATACACTGGGGGACTAACTAGGAGGGAAGCAAATTCTTTGCCGTAACCCCTGCTTCTGTGTCCATCTCGTCCTTGGAGACCCTCTTGGAAGCTCTCCCTGCAGACCATTATGGTACTTCCTTCCACGCTGAGTCTGGGGCATGGGGAAGCCTGGGATGCCTCTCTGAAGGTTGCTCTCCTCCCCTTGGCTCTTAACCACCAATGTCTTTCTGGGCATCATTAATGACCAGAGAGTCGAACCTCTGCTGGTTGTGGCTGACTTCCTTCTGCAATGTTCAAGATTGCTCAATATTCATAATATCCACCTACTGAAAAGAAGGAAATAATTGACTCAGGGGTAAGATCGGCCACAAAAAATGGGGCGGGAGGGGGAGAACAGAGACTAAAAGTAATATTTGAATCCCTTGAGTCTATAGAGACAAAAAGAACCTGATCGGAATAAAGAAGGAAAATGAACCCTTGGGACCCCAGTTAATTTTTAGCAACAGTTGGCAGATTATAAAGTTCTCAGATTGTTTTCCAGAGATGATGGGATTGTTCCTGGCATTGATCTGCAGCCCCACCTCCTTCTCCTTCACACCAGAGAAGTCCTTACCCCTACATCCACTGCTTCCCCAAAATCATGGGAACCTATTTAATCCTCTCCCCCTCAAAATGCAAGGTCAGACCACTGGACAGTAGCTAGAGAAATTTTGGGCAATGGAAGGGAAAAAATGTATTTTCATTTGAGCAACAGATGGACAATTGTATATTTCATTGTGGTTGGCAGCTTGCCCTTTCTTAAAAAGGCTTTCATGAGCCTGCCAATGGGGGCCTCAGGTGCTCCCGGCCGGTTCTCACTAACCAGGGTGGGCAAGAATCCAAGGCATCCTTGCTGCCATGCCCTCCTGGCATCTTCAAGTTTGCTGCAGCCTGAGGACCCTGACTGGCTCTCAGCCAGGGTGACCGGTTTGTGCGGTGAATCAAAGTCACTGACCATTTCTGGAAGCAGAGATGGTGTCTGCAGCCTCCACTGAACCCCAGCAGGTCAGCACTCTCTCTCAAGGAAGGTGCAGCCCATATTCTCCAGTAATCCCATGATCCCATCTGTGTTCAGGTTTGGAGGCAGTCAAGGCAAACCCAAGGGCCTGTTCTCCACAAATGTGTCCCTGCACACAACATACACGCTTCCAGCCATTTAGGAATCTGGAGGTAGTGAGGTTGGGAGGCCGTGAGCTAGCAGCTTTAAAAGCACAAAGAACACTAGACCTAAAAGCAACCTTGAACATCGTGGAGCACACCTGTTCACTTAAAGGGTGGAGAAATGGAGACCTCACATCCCAGGCAGAGTCTGTAGTGAAGCAGGGTTCAGTCCCTGGGCCCATGAGCAAACACTCCCAACCTAACAACAGGGGAACCCAGGGTATCTTTTTACCTCTCTCCGCAGACAGGATGAGTGGACCCATAGCATCGTGGTGACACCATCGCTGTGCTGCCAGGAGCCATGTTGCCGTGTCTGTGTAGTGATTTGTCTCCACCACCAGCCTGGGAGCATCGGAGGACAGACTGGATCTTGCCAGGTTTAGCGTCCCAGAGTCTAGTATCGAATAGCACTCGATAAAAATTCACTGGGACATTCCAACAGTGTGCTGGCATCGACGTTTCTCTCCACACTGACATGAAATGCAAAGAAGGATGCTTACAAAAGGTGATCAGAGAATTCCAGAAAATGCTGCTCTCTGAAACTTATGCTAAACCTTTCAGATTTCAGAAGGAATCTCCCCTGGCTGAAATCGGTCACTCTGTCTGCTCACTGTCGATGACACACAGACAAAAAATGCACAGCCCAAGCTGGAGTTGGAGCCAGAGAGACGGAAGTCTGTCCCAGCTGCCACGCCCTCAGTCGCCAACAGGGAAGGTGCATGGGCAGCCCTCGTGTGCAGGGGTCCTTTCTGTCTGCCAAGGTCACAGCTAATCCTTCCCACTCAGAAGCCAATGCTGCTCCACTTTCTCCTCTTTTGGGTTCCCTTGGGAGCCGAAATAACAAGTGGGCTCCCAGAACGAGAACATAGCATGTGTTTAACACGGGGCATGCCGGAGCCCTGGGTTCACACCTCCTGACCCCGATTTGAGGAAGACACGCCAGTGATCTGCATGACTCCTGTTTCTAGTGACCTTTTGCTCATCAGCTATTTAACATTCCCTTCTGCGCCTCCAAATCCCTATAACCTCTGCCACCACCCGAAGCCTGATTCATCTTTCCTCAGGGTAGCGCTGACTTTCAGTGCCACGCAGTTCAAGTCACCAGGGGGTGATAGGAGGAGGGAACCGTGCACAGCTCCCAGAGCAAGCATCGGCACACAGATCGTCCATCTCCAGATCCATTTTGATAGCTCTTCTTGTGCAGCTATTATCAGTTATCACTTCAGCACATAACATGAAGATGCACTCTGTGAAATGGCACGTCAAGTGAACTGCGACCTGCAAATGGTTACTTCCAGTCACTCACGCACTTGTTAGGAGAGCACGGAGCCATTTCCGAACACTCCCCTGCTTTGAATTCCCTTTCCTTCCTGCCTTGGAAAAATGCAAATTTAACAATCCAGGACGCAGTAGAAAACGCGTTCTTGAAAGAAATTATCTTTTAAAAAATCAAGGGAATGGGCTTCCCTGGTGGCGCAGTGGTTGAGAGTCCACCTGCCGATGCAGGGGACATGGGTTCACGCCCCGGTCCGGGAAGATCCCACATGCCGCGGAGCGGCTAGGCCCGTGAGCCGTGGCCGCTGAGCCTGCGCGTCCGGAGCCTGTTGCTCTGCAACGGGAGAGGCCACAACAGTGAGAGGCCCGTGTACCGCAAAAAAAAAAAAAAAAAAAAAAAAAAAAAAAAAAAAATCAAGGGAAGGATAAACATGCCATTCAAGGTAGTTGCACAGCAGGAGAGAGGAAGCAAGAGGCGGGGATACTGTTCAATGTATCATCACCTAAACTGGGCACTCGGCGTGTCAAAAGGACAGTATTAGTAGCTACACCTGGACCACGGGGAAACCAGGACAGCCACGTTAAGGATGGGAGAGGGACACAGGGGCCAAGCCACTGTCACTGGTCCAGAGCTCCAGGTCTCCAGTTGGTGGTGGCTTTATGAGTGGTTATTGCTATTAATATGTACTTACATAAAACGGGGCCACACACAGTCAGATGTGAGAGAGTGGCATAAACCAACGACCATTACTGAACAAATTCTGTGCACCAGAGGTCCGTTTACACAATCAGCACGCTTGCTAACGAGCCCAGCTAAAGACAGGGCATGTGATCGGGCGCTTGTAAGTCATCACTGTTCGCTCTTTATTATACGATGTTCACACCTCTCTCTCTCTCCCTCCCTCTCTCCTGTTCTCTCATACCCTACATACAGGCATCTAAACACATAACAGGTCCTTCAGGTCAACGGTCAATTCAGAGCCCAGACACTCAACCTCCAAACTACACCTTGTCTGGAGCACATCCACTTTCTGTTTTCTTTCCATTGACTCTAAAACCAAACAAGAGCCCTTGGCGGTGAGTGGGTTTCTTTCAGGCACGCACCTATGTGTCCTTTCCTGGGAAGGACCGTCTTCGTGTATATCTTTATTACTATATTCATTAACTCATTCATCTGCCCGACCAACCATCGATTACACACTATCTGCTGGGCACGGCGCCAGACGCTGGGAGCGATACAGTAGTAGTTCTCCTCACCTGATCCCTACCTCCCAAGGAATTATCTAGAAGGTGGCTTATGAGCACAAAAGGAGCTCTCCAGGTAGCGGCGTTGTAGATAATTCGTAAGGGAAGCAGTTGCAGGAGCTGGAGAGACCATCACAAACCAGATGTTTAAAGAGCGTAACTTTCAGCTGTAGATACACAGGAAGAGCTCTGTGACCCAACCCACTTGACAGATAACTACAGTCATCTGGTGAATCATATGTTCTATTTTTGCCTTAATCTACAACTAAAGTCCAAAATTTTAAAGGAAATGTTTTATTTCACACTCAGATATTTATTTTCAGATATTCCGAGACAAGACTCAGATAATTGAGAATTTGGAAGAGATCTTAACAATGGTGAGAAGTGGGAGTGAACGGTTGGCTTCGTTGTGGAGAGTCAGGATGGCAGACATGCCCACCTCACACCCCGCCCTGTCCCGACTGCTGCAGACTCGATACCAACAGCTCATTGGGCATCTCCACTTAGCTGTCCAATAAGCATTTTACACTTAACACACTCAAAACGAAGCTTCTTATCCCCCTCCCCAGCCCATCCCTCCAGCACTTTCTGCATCTCAGCAAGTGGTAACTAGCCTTCCAGCCACCAACCATGGGTCACCCTTTTCTCCTGACTCTTCCCCTCGTATTCCACGTCCAATCCACACACACACACACACACACGCACATACGCACACACGTGAAATCCAGTTGTCTTGATTTCCACAACAGACCCATAGTCCGTTCCCTTCTTACATTTCCACGCTGACCACCTCCGTGCAAAGCGCGGTCATTTCACCTTGCTTAGCAAAGTGCTCTGAACACAGCCTGCCCTCAGTGCATGTCACTGTTCTGACCCCAGCTGCTCTTGCCTTACTGGAAACAAGACCAAAGTTCTAAGCGACGTCCCCAAGCCCCAGACGATCAGGCCCTCCCTTTACCTCCGACTTCATTCCTTCCCTGTTCAGCCTTGGTCATCCCAGCGCGTTCCTTCTTCAGCACCTCTGGTCTGGCTACTCTCATGTCTCTGAAAGATGTCTGCCAGGCTCCATCACTTCCCTCCTGTGGCCTCATGCTCTTTACTTTGTCTACTAGCGTATCCCCAGCACCAAGGCCAGTGCGTGGTCCATCGCCAGCACTCTGTACTATTTGTCAAACAAACGAAATGAATGAAAGTTTGTTCTCTAGACTGTTTGGTCCAAAGGACCTGTGTCAAAGCTGCTAAGGACACCGCGTATGCACACCAAGGTGATATCTCTGGAGGTTTTGATGTAAATCTGGGGTGTGGCTCCTTGGAGCAAAAGATTCCCTTTGTCATCTCACGAGAAGGAACTGATTCACACCCCTCTGCACTTGTGTCCTAAACAACCATCCCATCAGAATAACTTGATCACAGGGGCTTATCCACAGACCAAGTAGGCTTCTACCGTGGGACCCAGAATTGCTGTAAGAGCCAATGTGAGTTTGTCTGCATCCAGGGATGTACTGTACTGCGTCCATTAATATTCACTTAAAGTGAGGAAATGTATATTCTGCTCTAGAAAGAAAAAGAAGAAGAAAGTCTCACTTACATGACCTGAATCAAAGTCCCACATCAGAGAAGCCTATTCAGTAGAGTGTCAGTGCCCAGGGCCAGTCACATCAGCGAGTCACCACCACGAAATGTTCCTGGAGAAGGACTGGCTTCATCCTCCCCTGGGAAAGGACTATCCTGGCTCCACGCTTGTCCACAGCATCCATGCCTCCACTGCAAACTTCCACCAACCCCCAAACCGATGGGGTTCCGTGGCAAATGCTTCTGCTGGTGTTGCTCTTGCCCTGGAATCATCTAGGTCTTTGTAGGGACTCGGCATTCTAGGATGTCGGGGAGAAAGCCATACTTCAATGATGTCCTCATCAAGACCTCCACAGAGGACAAAGAAAGTGCCTTTCCATAGGTTAATTTTCCAAGTTAGTGACCAGAGAGAAGGGTAAACTGAGATCAGCCATTGACACCTTCTTGGATTTCATCAGTCGAATGGCAGCCTGAAAACAAAGATGCTTTCCAATAGCCCCTCGGTAAGGCATGTGACGTGCCTTTGGAAAGTCAAGCCGTGTCTGCAGCAACCCCCCTTGACTTGTCTGAGGGCCATGGTCAGGGAATCCAGCCCGTCCTCCTCTCTGCTCCCCCCACCCACATCCCCTTCAGGACCTGTGCTCCCTGCTGGTCACTCCTTCTGCACTCCCAACGCCAGCCCAGACTGCCGCTCTGATGTGGTGGGTCATCCTGGTTTTATAATCAAAGCTGCATGTGCTCTGGCCAGTCCATCTCCTGCAGCTCATTTCTGCAGGGGATGCTAACACCCCCTCTTCCGAGCAAAGATAGACACGGATTCGTTCCTTCTGTGTGCCTAACACGATGTCCCTACTAAGTAAATCAATGACTCTATGAAAGGACATATTGGGACTCCCACAGATTGATATGATGCCCTGAATCCTGCTTTTATTCCCACATGGGGTCCCCTTTGGAATGCCCAGTCCCCCCTCTTGACCCAGCGTTCATGAGGCAGGAGCTGCTGCGGCTGCAGCCTGCAGTGAGGGTCCCCGTGGAGGGTGCCTGGGGAAAGACCCACCCTTCCTCACCTGAGAACTGGCCTCCAGGTAACAGGCCAGCCAAGGAAGAGAAAACAGACCAGACAACGAAGCAACTGAGCAAACCACAGCGAAAAGAGCCGCTGCCACCAAGGTCACTCCTTCGGCCACGCCTGGGTTGCCAGACACGCCCCTTTGCAGGCTCCTCCGAAGGACCCCTGAGCTCTCCGAAGCCACAGAAGGGGAGCGGTCCCCACCGCGGGCGACAGTACCTCCCTACCAGGGAACGGTTTGTAGCAAACCGTCCACAATATGAAAATGTATTTAATGCAATTAATAATTGAAGAAGTGAGCGTGTGTGCTCTTGGAGAGTTAAATGCTTGTCAGAGTGATCGATGCACACTTCGCCACCGACACATTCTGTATGAAGAGCAGAGGGATTTTGCAAACTTGCGTCGACCTTGGGTTGTGATATATAGGAGGCAGATTGCAAAGGCAGGTCTACTTAAGGAGGAACAGTGTGTCAGCTCCCAATTTACAGCCCTTTCCCCAATTAAAGGGCTGTAAAAACATTAAAATTAATGCAGTCTTAACTCCTAGAGCAGGCCCTACTTTCTTAATTAGTGCATAATTATTCCGTTTTTGATACCCTGGAAAATTATCACATGGAAATTATTTTAGGCAGAGTAACAATAGCAAAAACTCCCTCCCCCACTCTATTAACATGTGGACATAATTAACACTTTATTACAGTGAAAATACTGTTACTGCTAATGTTTAATGACTTTTGCCATTGCATCCTAAGCAGGAAATTTGGAATGCGATGGAGTGATGGTTTCCTTTAAATATATTACAAATGACTTGCAAAGATTGTGGTGGCTTGAACCAGCTGCATTAAAAATCAGGAGGCCATAGACACTCAGTTGCTAAAAGCTTAGTGGGCAGAGAAACGTAATTTGGTGTGAACTCCCAGGGAGACGGCACAGAGTTATCATCTGGGCATGGCCGGGACCCACAGCCCCGCACAGTCTCAGCCGTGGCCTGATGTTAACAAAACAGGGTGCCCTCTCCCATGTTAATGGATACTTTTAGATGGATAGTTAAACATTTAGCAGTTCAAGACACTGGGCAAGAATTGAAATTAAATTTCTCCAGGTGAATACACTAGAAATGACAGGAGAACGTACTATTTTTGTAACTGGGACGTGTTAGGAGTGTCTTGAGTGGGGCAAAAATTATCATAGCTCTTGCGTAAATAGCTAAAGATACCAGATGCCTACTTTCGATGAGCAATCTACGTGATACCCCTACAAGAAATCTCAACAGAAGAACATCTGGTTTGCGCTTATGCCGTGGATCCCCGTCCACAGAGAACTAAAGCAAAAGAGCTTCCCTAGTGAGTGCTACTTTCAAAATTGTGATGAGAGACATCTCGTGGATAAACCACTGTTCAACGCTGTGTTCCACCAGGAACATGGAAATGTTAGCTTCTTTTTTTTAATTCTATTTTTTTAATTTGATTGATTGATTGCTAAATTGTGCTGAAACTTCTATGCAAGATGTATTGCAGAACAGAGTAGCACAAAGCACGGCCAACAAATATAAGATGAATGCGGAGGAAGAAGATGCAAGTGACTCGGCTAAGTCACTTGAAATTTCCTCTGTACCAAGTGCCAGGTTCAGCACTGAGTGTGCCCCCGTGCAGTAATTACAATGCAGTGAAGTCTGTGGTTCGCTAATGTGTTTAAATTATACTTGAACAGTGCTGAAAACTTTCCATCAGCCACTTCTTCTGGGTTTTTGTCCTGAGTCTTTGATTCCTTTGTTTCCATTCCTTCTGGGGTATTAGTTAGCTCTCTTAGAAGGAAAGCGTTCTGAAAACACATCTCAGGCAGAGCAGGGGCACCACCTCCATCTCCTTCCTGAAGTGGAAAGAAGGATCACTTATATGGGTCAGAAAACCTCCAAGTGGTTTCAAACCCGTGCATTCACCCTGAATCCTGAAAGGAGCTTGGACCCCCAAGCTAAACTCAAGGAGTCAAAGGAAACAGAACTCACGTCATCAGAGGGCACCCCCATCAGGAACAGGATCCTAGGAACAAGGGGTTCTTCCTCCGTGAGAGTCCTGCTAGTTCGGGGCAAGGGCAGCAGGAGTGGGAGGGACTTGGGACTCACCTGCTTAAAGCAACCCCCTCCTCTTCAAAGCCGGAGGCCAACGAGCCAGCCTAGGAGACATCGCCTCCTTTGAGCAAATGAATTCTGTTTTCCACAGGCCAGAAGGTGTGTGGCCTGGGATAGCTCACTTGCCTCTCAGAAACCCATTTCCTTTGGAGTAAAGGGAGATACTGCTACCCCTGCCTTATAGGGCTGTTGTAAGATTAAACAATTCATACACTAAAAGCATATAGAACAGTCATGGCCTATAGTAAGAGCTACATCCAAGTTTGCTGCTCTTGTTATTATTATCATGATTATATCAGTGACACTGGGAGCTCTCAATACTGCACAAGAATATGGTGTTAAAGTGGTCAGTTCAGCAATTAGGACCATCAGAACTCTACCAGGCTGCCCCACTGGACGTCCAGTGTTACCTACGCTGTCAGTGGCTCTCATGTTCCAGCTAATTTCCTGCCTTGAAAGAATTGCTAATGGACACGGTGGGGAAGACATGGGGTTACTCTGTCCACCTTGCCCATTGGAGCTGGTGCAGAGCCTGGGAGGAGCCTGGGGATGGAGCAGACATGCTGCTCGTCATGAGCGGAGCCAAGGAGGAAGTCACTAAATGCTGGTGACCCTGGACCAGCACCGTAGCACTCTCTTCCCAGCCTGAGAAGAAGGAAGCCTTCCCCATATGACCCCGAGGAGGAGACAGAGCCCTGCCCGCTAGGACCTCTGGGAAGCAGAAGTCCAAGTGCAGGGGAAAAAGAGAAGAAGCTGAGTAAGAAGGAAAATGAGAGGGATCGTGAGAGGATGGGCATGGAGACCTCGCCACCCAGCAGTCACACTCCTGCACATGGCCAAGGGAAACTCTCCTGCGTGGCCCCGGAGACTTGTAAACAAATGTCCACGGCAGCGCTGGTCCTAGTGGAAAAGCTGGAAAAAACCTGCCAAACGTCGATGGCCCATAAAAAAATGGTATATAAAGGGATGCATGTTCACACAATGGAATATTATACAGAATTTAAATAAACGGGCTACAGCTACTTACAACACATGATGGATCTTAAAATGTAATAGGGAGTGAAAAAGACTGGCCCCAGAGGCTACATGTAGAAAGACACCATTTTTATAGACCCAAGAACAAACAGAACTAAATAACATACTGTCAAGCATGTATACATTCCTAATAACAGCTACTTGGAAATTCCATTTCCTTTCCATTCAGGAGAACAAATCTGGAGTGAGGCGTGGAGGCATGGGGTGAGGAGGAACCCCTAAGGAAGGGCAGGTTTGGGGTAACATTGTAGTTCTTATGTCCTAACATAAGACTTACGATATGATTGGGCTCTATAGGCGATATATATGTCACACACAATCTGTTGCACGCATTAGACACTGCCTTTTAGAGGACAATATAAGGAGAAGGAAAAAGAGAGGTGACCTAAAATAACTTCAGATTATTCACTGACACCGAAAAAAATGGGCTCTGAATACAACACAGGCAGATCATTTCTTCCTGTACTATGGGCCTTCTTAACCAGCCAAGAATCACGAAACTTACAAGATAGATAGGGCTTTTCACCCAGCCCCTGCTGGACACACAGGAGCATGACTGGGTTTTGTAACTCTTGACCCTGAGGATGAGTTCCTCTGTGTGAGTCCCTTCCCCCTGTCTGGGGGGATGGAACTCTAATCTCAAATGTCCATTTAACAGATGCCCCAGTGATGGCAGCCGCTCAGCTGTTAGCCAGTAGTAAGGCAGTCCTGCACGGTACGAGGCAGTGATGGTATCCCTCAAGGGATACTTTTCTGGGACAAAGTGACACACGCTTGTTTCACCCATCAACTAAACCAGTCTTTCTGTCAACTCAGAAACTGGACCAGGCCTGCCAAAGGCTTAAGGTACAGGATATGAGATCAATATTTAAAAATCAACTATATGTCTATAAACTATCATTGCATAATCCAAAAACTGAAATTAAGAAAATAATTCCATTTACAGTAGCATCAGAAAGAAAGACACACTTATAGATAAGTTTAACAAAAAAATATAAGACTTATATAGTGGAACCTACAAAACAACGTTGAAAGAGATTCTTTAAAGACCTAAAGAGAGGAAAAGACGTATTGACTGTTGCTTTCATTCTAGCCACTTAGATGGATGTGTCATGGTTTTTTACTCTTCATTTCCATGATGATAAGAGCAGACAAGCACTCTTTCATACGTGTATTGGCCATTTGGATATTCCCTCCTGCAAGGTTTCTGTCCAAGTCTTTTGCCCAATTGTTGATTGGTTTGACCATATCTTATTGGTTTGCAAGAATTCTTTGTATATTTTGGATATGAAGCCTTTGTCACATACATAAGCAAGAAGTATAAATTTAATGTAATGCAGTTTATCAATTGTTTTCTTTTATGATTAACAATTTGGTGTCTTATTTAAGAAATATCTGTCTACCCCAAAGTCATGAAAATATTCTTTTCTGTTTTCTTTTGAGAGCTTTGTTTTACCTTTAACATTTTTTTCTGCAATTTATCTGTAATTGATTAATGTATATAGTAAAAGGTAAGAGGTCAAGGATTTTATCTTGTTCTTAGGTAGTTTATGGTTTTTGACACTCAAGTTATATATTTAAAATTTTATTTTCCATTTTTTATTTTATTTTATTCTATTTTTAATTGAAGTATAGTCGATTTACAATGTTGTGTTAGGTTCTGGTGTACAGCAAAGTGATTCAATTATACACACATATATGCATCTTCTTTTTCATACTCTTTTCCATTAGGTTTATTACAAGATATTGAATATAGTTCCCTGTGCTATACAGTAGGGCCTTGTTGTTTATCTATTTTATATATAGTGGTATGTGTCTGTTAATCCCAAACTACTAATTTATCCCTCCCCTCTTCCCCCTTTGGTAACCATAAATTTGTTTTCAATGTCTGTGAGTCTGTTTCTGTTTTTTAAATAAGTTTATTTGTATCATTTTTTTTTAGATTCCACATATAAGTGATATCGTATGATATCTGTCTTTCTGACCTACTTCACTTAGTGTGACAATCTCTAGGTTCTATTTTCCATTTTTTAATGCTGAATTATAGAAATATATTTTTTGTTTGTTCCTGGAATATAAAAATATACTTAACTTTTCTTATTCTTGGTTCTTTGCATCTTAATATTAAATTTTAGAATCAATCTATTGATTAACAATACATTAAAACGTTACTGAAACTTTGTGATTGCACTGGATCTATAGATAAATGGCAGGGGGGCGAGGTGGACATCTTTAAGACATTGAGTCTTTCAATCCATAAACATGATATATCCCTTCAATTATTTAACCTTCTTCACATCTTTAATACTTTGTAATTTCTGTGTAGCCATCTTGCACATCTTTTGCTATGCTTATTCCTAAACCGTTGATGCGTTCCATTGCAGTTGAATGACTTGGCAGACAAACTCATGACACCTACCTCCTGGGGTCCAGCCCTTGTATAATTCTATCACCTTGAGCGTGAGCATGACCCATACCTTGTTTCTAACCAAGAGGTTAGGCAGGGGTTTTAGAATGTCACCTCACGAATGTGTTACGTTTGCTAAACCTCCATCACGTAAGTCTCCATCTTGCTTGCTGACTAGCACTAGAATCTCTCTTGTTCATTTGCGGGCTTTGAGGAAGAAGCAAACTTCCGTGAGTTCTACAGCCTCAAAGAAATGAATTCTGCCAAAAAGTGGAGTGAGCTTGAAGGTGGACCCTTCCCCATTGGGCCTCCTGATGAGACCCCAGCCCTGGCTGACACCTGGATTGAAGACAGTTGAAAGTCTAGCTAAGTCATAACCAGGTTCTGACTCACAGAAAGTGTGACATAATAAATATTTCTTTTTTTTTAATAAATTTATTTATTTATTTTATTTTTGGCTTCATTGGGTCTTCGCTGCTGCGCGTGGGCTTTCTCTAGTCGCAGTGAGTGGAGACTACTCTTCGTTGTGGTGCACGGGCTTCTCATCGCGGTGGCTTCTCTTGTTGCAGAGCACGGGCTCTAGAGCACAGGCTTAGTAGTTGTGGTGCACGGGCTTAGTTGTTCCACGGCATGTGGGATCTTCCCAGACCAGGGCTCGAACCTGTGTCCCCTGCATTGGCAGGCAGATTCTTAAGCACTGTACCACCAGGAAAGTCCAATAAATGTGTTTCTTTAAGCTACTAAACTTGTGATAATTTGTGGCCCAGCATAGAAAACTTATACAAATTGTATGCATTTTAAACTCTGTTTTCTATCGTGAGTTGCTAGTATATGAAAATAACATTCGTTTGTATATATTGACAGAACCCTGATAGTACCTTTCCAAATTCACTAATTCTAATTAGTAAGAAATTTTTTTGGATTTTCCACACACACAATCATATCATCTCCAAATAATGTCAGTTTCAGTTCTTCTCTTCCAGTCCTTAGGTTTTTTTTGTTTTAACTGTTTCTTCTTTATTGTATGAATAGGACTCCTAATACAGTGTTAAATATTGTGAAAGCAGACATCTTAGTCTTGTTTCCAATCTCAATGGAAAGGCTTTAAACAATTTTCCATTTAAGTAGTCTTTATAGATACTCTGTATCAAATTAAGGAAGATTCAGGATCCCATTTTGATAAGTTTTTGTGTGTGGTTTGTTTATTTCTCATACATTCCTGAGTAAGTATAAATAATAACAAAGTGGCTGGATCACAACATATAATTTAATAAAGTCCTAAATAATTAATTTTGGTTGACACTCATGGCAGAGACTATTAGTGATCACCACTATCCCTGTGTCTCTCTAAAACGATGAGTTTCCTTTGTGATTGGAATAACCAGGTAACTAGTTCTGGTCAATGTAACCTGATCATCTTGAGGTTTGTCACCTCTAGACCAAAGTAGTTAAAAATGCAATGTGCCTGACCCACCCAGTCTTCTCCCCATCTTCCCCCTCCTTCTCACTTGTGCCCCCAACGCTTTTCCCCTTGTGCCAATGGATGACACCAAGGCAGCTATGATATGAAGGACCCACAA
Source organism: Tursiops truncatus (assembly GCF_011762595.2). NCBI lineage: Eukaryota > Metazoa > Chordata > Mammalia > Artiodactyla > Delphinidae > Tursiops > Tursiops truncatus. Next base: position 3,355,142 of record NC_047049.1, on the reverse strand, counting down.
GCCTCCTGGGTCCCTGAGTCACCATTTGGGGGAGAGCAGTTTGGAACAGGCAACCAACTGCATCAGACAGTGGCCTGAGACAGAAAGAAACTTTTATTTTATTAAGCCACTGGCAGCCTGGGCATGTTTGTTACGGCAGATAACCTTACTTATCCTGACATGAAATTTTCTCTCCTAAGAGCAGTACATGAAGGAAAGGATCAAAGGCCAATAGGGATGTACTAAAATCTTCAGTGCTTCAATAATGGATCACTTTTCATAAATGAGGAAAATGTTCACTCTTCCACACTGGTAAAAATTATTCGAGTGACCAGCGTATTCTGTCTTTGGTCATCTTTTTCTGTGGTCAGTGCAGGTAACTCTTTTGCTCTCATCTCATCCTCTTTCTCTACTTTTCATTTGCTCATTCTGCCATACAGTCTTCTTAGAGATGCCAGCATACCAACCCGGCACTACCACTAGGTATCAGCCTCAAATGCTCCACAAAACCCACCTTGTGCCCAGTGGCCACAGAAGAACTTTAGTACAACTCTAGTCATGTTACCATGTTAATGAGTCATACTGAACCATGTTATGAAGTTGTTCCCTCAAAGAAATAACAGCGGAAATATCACTGGCAAGAGTTTGCTTGTAAAAGACATTCAAGATTGTTTCCAAAGGCCAACTATATACCCAGCAACTGTTTTGACTGCATTTAATTAAATACAAATGAAATGATCAACATAAGTTGCCATTAGGCAATTATTTTGCTGGTATTCTGTCTCTTTTGAGACATAATTGCCTACTGCATTGATCATCTAGAAAATTCTTTAACTCAATTGGTTTTAACAGATGAAGAGTTAATATCAGTTTAGAGCAAATCAAGAACTTTTATGTGAATAACACATTTATATTAATACTACACACTTTAGATCACAGAATATTGCTATTTTTATCTTTCTCTATCCCTGGGCCATCACTGTAGAGATGTGAGATGTTAATTATATTTTTCTGATTAACCATTTTAAATAAATGAATAAATTAACAATAAAAATGATGTTTATCTGAAAGTTTACCAACTTAAAGGTTTTTTCTCATTTTCAGAATAATCGGAATTTTTATTCTCTTTCCCAAAATGTACATAAATGCAACAAGAGTGCATCTGTTTCATTCGCAAAAGACATTAAGATATTTTTCCATCCCTAAAGTAATCAGACAAGGTTATCATGGAACCTCACAAGTTTCTTCATTTTTTTTCACAGGACAGAGTCAATATTGAATTTTCATCTTATATAAGCATTTAAAATATTAAGCTAACTTAGATCCACTGTTAAATATATCACAGTCACTATGCACATTTGTTGGCATCCAAATAATTTCTCAAGGTATACAGTAAATGTTCAAGGAAGATGAGAAATTCATTTGGGTCTAAGGAGATCAGCTATTCTGGACTTTTCCTTGGAGTGTAGCCAAAGGTCTTGCAATTGTCCCTCTAGCTTGTAGGAAGGGCCGACACATTGCTGTGTGCACCCTAAAATTGAGCCCTTCTCCCAGGGGGCCCAAGAGGGTTTGTCTGTATATATTTGTATAGAGATGTAACAGGAAAATTTCTCTGACTTAGAGAAAAGTTTTGTGGTCATTAGCCAAAGTGAATTAAATTCTTATTCAGAAACTCCAGGACTGCCAGTTACAAGGGCCAATGTGAGTGTAGTCTGAAATGACTAAGAAGGTATTGTGACAAGGGGACCCAGTACCCAAAGAGACAACTATCTACTAGTTCAACCATTGTAATAGTTGGTCTAATAATCAGATCAAAAGGCAGTTTAAAAACTTCGTATTTCTAGCTTGATAAATTATCTTGATGAACTACCTGATTGGTCCAAGTTCAAATTACTTAGAAGAAAGAAATGGCTTAGGGTCCTGGCCCAAATATTCAGAACAAAACCAAACTGCTTGTCAGCTTCCCAAATTATTGCTATCAAAACCAGACAAAAGAGGGAGAAGATACCTCCTGGAACCTGCCCACGTTTTAACCAACGCAATTCTTTTGCAGAGCGCACACCTCAGCCAGAAGTCGGAATGCCGGTCCAAGTGCACACGCTCTGGCTTCGCCATCGTGCTGACTCTTCAGATGACGGTCGTTTTTTCCTCTCCTGCTGCCAACTGCGCCCGAAGCTCACCAGCCTGTGTTCTGAAGCCAAGAGTTCATAGGAAACCTTGCAACATCTCATGCAACTGTAATGCAGTTAGTGAGGCGCCCTCCTGCTGGGCCCCTCCCCTCCACGCTCTGAGCCTCCAAAGAAGTCAATCACCACGCCAAGTTCAAGGGGCTCCAGGCCGGAGGCGGAGGCTCAGGCTGCCCCTGCACTTTGTCATTCCTGCTGCCTGCCCTGGGATCCTCCTTTCAGCAGCATAGAGGGTGGGTCCAGTGTGATGCCTTTCCAAGCACCACGGAGCGGAAGCTCCCTGGTAAAGCTCTCTCCAAGTCATCTCATGATAGAAACAGGGCACAACCAACTTTTCCAGATTGTGTGCACTTGCAAATGAAGCTCTGAAGGGAATGAATTTGCATGAGGCAATTCATCAAGCAAATTCAAGAGATAACTAACTTCCAGAATGCCTCCCCTCCCTCGTTCATTGAATCTTATATTTTCTTTCTGATGATTTATATTAGAGTCATCCCCAAGTTCTTGCTTGAGTATACTTTAAATTACCAGTTACCACACCAAACACCCAGATGGGGAGTTTTAAATATTCTCCCCACTAAAAGAAACCAGGGCTCTTTGAAGAAGTGGATGATTCCACGCCTGGAGCAAGGAAAGATGAGCTTAGAACACATTTTTTAAAACATTGTTTAGAAAACGATGGAGGTGTGTTGATATAATCCAGAGGCAGCTTGGTGGGGGGCTGGGGGGGGGGGCGAATCCCACTGGCCAAACCCAGGACGATTTGAGCCACAGAATAGTGATGGGAACAGATTAAAATCCATTGCATAAAATAAGAATTTTTAAGTCTGTACTGATATAAATGAATGAATAAATAAATGGAGAGAAAGAACAGCTTTTCCTCACTGCCAATTGCCCAGTAGAAGTGTCATAAAATCTCCGTTTTGCCGCTATCATTGTAACAGGGCCACTATCATTGTAACAGTGCCACTATCATTATAAGAGTTGGTTAAGGCATGAATCCTCAATGGAGGCAAAAACTAATGGATGAAATTTTGATAAGGAAGATAATAAAGACATCGTCTCCAAGTATCTTCCCCCAAATTATTTATTACCACCAGGAAAATAGTAAATTTAAAATGGAGAAATCTCGCAGACACCACCCTAACCGAGTGATGGAAGCCAACGTCTATATTGACACAAAGTGACCTCATGTGCCTCCTGATACGATATACCGAGAAGGACACTGCATCACTTCTTCAGTGTTCCTGCCAAAAATGCAAACTCTGAATTTAAGCAAGAGAAAACATCAGACAGACTCAAATTGAGAGACTTTCTACAAAATAGCTGGTCTATACACTTCAAAAATGTCAAGGTCAAGAAGACAAAGAAAACGGAGGAAACAGCCAGGTGAAAGTCAAGACTTTGGACCATCTCTGGGAAGTGAGGTGTGACTCCAAAGTGTAGTAGGAGGACAGTGGATAGAGTTTCAGAACGGATTATGCACCGTGTTAAAGTTACTCATTCTAGTACTTAGATTGCAATTGTGTCACAGAATCTTCTTGTTCTTAAGGAATTTATGTTAAAATATTTAGGAGCAGAGGGAGCACGTGGCATGCCACTTACTATCAATTCATTTGGGAAACATAATTTTATACGTTATATACATGTATATATGTACGTATATGTATATGTGTGTGTGTGTATATGCTTGTGTGAAATGAAAGAGAAATCCAAAGGGGAAAAACATTGGCTATTGGTAACTGGGTAAATGGGAGTTCATTGTATCTTTCCCACTCCTGTATAAATTGGAAATTATATCAAGTAAAACTCACAAAAAAATTATCACAAAGTGAAAGAAAATTAGTGACGCAGGTAAACACTGAGATTAGCCAAGAGTGTCAGAAAAGGTGCTGGACACAGTGAGAGCATATGCACTCGGGCACTGTCTGGGCTCCTGCGGGAGACAAGGTGGGCTCACGCACTTGTCTGTGAATGTAAATTCCACGGCAAACTCAACGAGTTAACCCAGTGGCTCTCAACCAGGGGTGACATCGTCCTGCTGGGGACACCTGGCAATGTCTGTTGACATTTTCGTTCTTGCGCTTGGGTGAGGGCAATGGAGTGTTGCTACTGGCATCCAGTGGGTAGCAGCCAGGGATGCTGTTCAACAGCCCACGACACAGATCCCCAACCACAGGCATCTGGTCCAGAATGCTGATGGTGCTGAGGATGAGAAACCCGAGGCCACACATTGATTTTCAACAACGACGTGGTTAGAAGATTGAATTTAAGAGAAACTTAATTTCATAAATTAAAACAGTTTCATAAAGCCTCAGAATTTATTAGAAATTCACAGTTCCCATCATTTTCAAGGCTGATGACAACAAAGATTCAGCAAACAGCAAAGGCAACACTTCTAGTTTAAGAACAAAAGAACCTTCCCAGCTTTCATTGAAGGTCCATATAGAATGCAAGATTTATGTGCCTTTCTTGTAGTTATGGATTTAATACACATCTATAGCCACCTTAAAAAGGAAACGTCATTAGCCAGAAAGTAGGATTCAACATTTTTATCTTTGAATCTTAATATCTAAGATTAAAATGTTTTAAGGGCTTCCCTGGTGGCGCAGTGGTTGAGAGTCCGCCTGCCGATGCAGGGGACACGGGTTCGTGCCCCTGTCCGGGAGGATCCCACCTGCCGCGGAGCGGCTGGGCCCGTGAGCCATGGCCGCTGAGCCTGCGCGACCAGAGCCTGTGCTCCGCAACGGGAGAGGCCACAACAGTGAGAGGCCCCCATACCACAAAACACAAACAAACAAAATAATAAAATGTTTTAAGCTTTCTAAATATTTTCTGTTACTTTGTGCTGTTATGTGAAGTGACAAACACATCTATCCTACAGACAATTACAAGCTCTCTAAAAATAGTTCCTTTTAAGTATATTGGATTTTTAAAAACTGCTAATCCCCATTATAAAAAAAATGCTAATCTAATTCAAACTGGTGATAGCAACATGGAGGAAATGCATCTAGATGACAATAATGGGTTTTGAAGAGTTTACTCCAATTTTGGTCATGCACTAAAATGCCCTCATCAGGATGTGATAACACACGGCATGCAGCCAACGCCAGGAATCCATTCCTAAAATGAGTTCAGACATAATTGCAGCTTTTGACATCCTCCACGTTAGCATCCTTCTAAATCATCTTGAAAAATATGTTAGGCTTTCAGCTTCGGTTATTTGGTTGCTTAAATCTTATTATAACCATCAACAACAGTTTGTTAATATAATTTCTTTCCATCCCTCCTCTTACACTGTCATCTGGAGTCATCTGTTACACTGTCATCGGAAATCCCAAAGGGAACTGGTCTTGCTTCCATCCTTTACTTTATCTAACTGCTACCTTTAAGAACTACAACTCCATATCTTTTAAAACATGGATTCTCTTATCGTATTTCAGCCGACAATTGGCCTACTTACTTTTCTATTCCCAGCACTTGGTATACAGATTGGTTATTTAGACTAAACTAACTCTGGGTTTTGTTGTCTTGAAATTTTTTGATGTTAAAACCTAGAACCTTGTAATTCAACTATACTTCAATAAAAAATCGATTTAAAAAACCCCTAGAATCCTTTGGTTTATTCTCTCCCTTTTACCTAAAGAAAAAGAAGATTATTGTTATTTTTCATGAAGATTTCAGATTTACTGATCTATTTAGTGTGGTCACATCAAGGGTTTTCTCCTATAGATGGAATCACCAGCTGTTCGAATCAGAACACATACCCTGGACACTCCACATTCTCCAGTGCTGATGTCTTCCCACAAAGCATTGCATTTCCTTCCACCTCTCTGGTTATGAGATTGCAAAAAGAATGCAGAGTCTGTCTTCCTCATATTAAGACAAAAAAAAAAAAAAAAAAATGGGGTAGGAGAGAAGAAAAGAATATTTTGTACCTACCATACAATAGCAGCTCATGTTCTAAGTATTTTAAATATACCACTATTTTATTCTTCTGATTTAAAATGGTGCCTACCTAGCAACCCCAATATAGCCTGTATCCATCGTTAACCCTGTCTTGGAAAGATATTATTCCTATAAGCTAGTACATGATGAGTTCTCAAAAAATATTTCTTAAATAAATGATTTATACCTATGAAGATACTTACAAGGTGATTTAAAAATATACTAAAATCATGACACTGTTACTGAAAGTTAAGATTGATTAAGAGCTTAATGGCAGAATCTGGGCCAAATCTCCACAAAGTGTGATGCTAATGGAGCACTGTTTAAAAAATAAACGATCAAAACCAAGTCTTTCAGGTTAAGCCCCATGACCAACTCAGGCTGTGATTCAAGGGGGACCAGCTGCACAAAGGAGAGGAAGAGCCCACTCAGGACCCCAGCCAGAAGCCAGGCAGCTCTTCAATAGAAATTAAAAGACGGGAATTCCCAGAAAATGGCAGGACAGAGAGTGTGGGAGCTTGGGGTGCACATGTTACCCTGGTAGGTAAAACCCAGGGGGCGGAGCAGGAAGAGTGCGAGCAGCAATGCAAACTGGGAGCCGGGTCCCCATGCGCTGTGTCTGTTCTGCATTCCAGGCAAGGAGACGGTGATAGGGCAAGAGGGCAAAAGTACACTAGATGCCGTCTACAATAGAAAACCACCAAGCCGGACCCCGGGCTCAGACCCCTCCCCCCACCGGTGGAGAAAGTTATCTGTCTCTGCTCACTTCTCACTGTCTCTGCTCAAGCCAAAACATTGAGATCCAAAGCTCTTTTTTTCTTTTGCTTTATTTCAAGAATGAATAAAAAGGAAAAAATACAGCATGAGGCAACCTCAAAAGGACAACACAATAAGACAACGTGAATGTTGTTCTCAACTCAGAGAAAGAACACGCTGGGTGTAAACTGAAACCAACATCAGAAGTAAACTCCTGGAGCTATTTAGCATACTCAAAGAGCTTAAACACCATCTTCAATGAGAAAGGACAGGCAATCAAAAGAAAAACAAATACCCTATGCTAACACGTATATATGGAATCTAAGAAAAAGAAAAAAAAGGTCATGAAGAACCTAGGGGTAAGATGGGAATAAAGACACAGACCTACTAGAGCATGGGCTTGAGGATGTGGGGAGGGTGAAGGGTAAGCTGGGACAAAGCGAGAGAGAGGCATGGGCATATATACACTACCAAACGTAAGGTAGATAGCTAGTGGGAAGCAGCCGCATAGCACAGGGAGATCAGCTCGGTGCTTCGTGACCACCTAGAGGGTTGGGATAGGGAGGGTGGGAGGGAGGGAGACGCAGGAGGGAAGAGATATGGGAACATGTGTATATGTATAACTGATTCACTTTGTTATAAAGCAGAAACTAACACACCATTGTAAAGCAATTACACTCCAATAAAGATGTTAAAAAAAAAGAAGAGAAACTAGAAAACAAGAAGATGAAAGGAAGAGATGAAGAGAGAGAGAGAAATCAGTAAAGAAACAGAGACTAAAAAGATTAAAAATACAACAACAGGATTCAAATCCATGCTACAGACTGTGAACAACAGAAGATGTAACCATTAATATGGCATACAAATTTGAGATTCTCTTTTCAACAGAGAGGAAAAGGACAAAGAAAGGAAAATAATAATTTTGAAAAAGAACATGAGAAATGAGAGCAGAAAACAGTCTAAACACACACACACACACACACACACACACACACACACACACACACACACACACACACACTGGTAGTCTAGAAGAGATCTCTTGTCCCCCACCCCTCCCAACCTACAAAGAACAGAAGCAATTATCAACTACGTTACTTTCTAGAAGTGAAACAACACAACCAAAAGGATATGGATTTGCTGATTGAGAAAGTTCACAGCTTTTCATGTAAAAACCATAGATGAAAGGCATATTTATATATTCTCTAGCAAGTGATGAAAAACTTCAAGGAAGAGGGAGAAAGAACATCCTGCTGACAGCGAGATAACCCAGAGTTTATCTGCACAGGAGAACAGTGAGAAATGGCCTCAGATCCATCCTTTGGAACGTGAAATGCCAGACCAGGAAGCATCTACAGGTGTCAGAGGGGGAGAGAGTTGTGACCTAAATATATGACCTAGCCAAGTTATTTTTCATTTGTGAAACAAGACCAAGAGCAATTCATAGCCTAATAGTTTAATTATTAAACAGAAATTACTAAAAACTAATGATTAAGCCTTTAACTTAGAAACCAGAAGAAATAGGAGCCAATACCCAGTGTACTAAATAAACCGGATATCAGTGAATTAGAACACATACAAATTTATATGGTAAGTCCAACATCTAGCTCATTATTAAAACTATGGTTTTTTAATTTTAATTCATCTGAAATTTAATTAAAAATGATATGAGGTGGGTCAGTCAGGTTGGCCAGTTTCATTTGTTGAGGAATCAATGAATCAAAGTATCAAAGGTTACACTACATTTTAAGACAATATGTGTATAGCAGTGAGGTTGGAAAAACTTTCCCAAGTAAAACCACAAACCTAGATGCAATAAAGGAAAGGAGGGACAAATTTCACCTTGAAATGTTTTTTAAAACAGCATGCCCTATAATACCACCCACAAAATAAAAATACAGATGATTCACCTCTTCTACCACCCATGTGACAGACAGACATGGTGACAGACATCAATATCCCCGAGATACTAAAATTTTCCACAAATTTGTAAGTAGAAGAGTGAAGAACAAATAGAGAAATGGACAAACAGACAGACAGACATGGTGACAGACATCAATATCCCCGAGATACTAAAATTTTCCACAAATTTGTAAGTAGAAGAGTGAAGAACAAATAGAGAAATGGACAAACAACAATGAACAGAAGAGAAAATTCAGATAAATAGTAAATGTGTGGTCAAGGTCATGTAAATTGAAGCAGAGGCGATCCTAGTCCTCACTCCCCACTCTGGCACAAATCATGACTATTGGTAACACTTGGTGCTGGCAAAGACATTGGAAAGGGACATTCTCCTACAATGCTAATGGGGGAATGAATCATTGCAAACTTTCAGAAAATAATCCAGTATTATCTATCAAATACTAAATTCACATTTCCTTTTAACCAGGCAATTTTACTTCTGGAACTTTGCCCTATAAAATAAACATTCCAGCATGTATATTCATCCATATAACTGTGGGGCTTTGTTTGAAAAACATTTAAAACCTGGAAACAACCTGATGCTCACCAGTAGAGACAGGCTTAAATAAACTTTCCTATAGGACAAAACACACGGAATATTAAATCATTCTTTTAAAGAATGTGTTTTGCATTATTTATTAGCCCAGGGGATATTCCTGACACATCATTAGCTTACAAACATAAAGTTACAGCATAATCTCATCTCTATAAGAAAAAAAGTCAAAATCAAGATGTACGTAATGTGTATTATGGATAGGTGGAGAGGTATATTCAAAGTTAGACAAGGATGCAAACTGTACCACCATGAAATGATATTGATTATCTGATTACCTAAGGTGGGAGTAGAGGATGGAGTAGGAGTAGGGAAAACTACTAACTCTTTCTTCTGATAATTTTAGATTTCTTACTTGTTCTAATTTAATAACAAAAATTAAAAGTATAAAGCACCAATAAAATAGAGAAAACGCAAACACATTACTTTTGGAAGGAGAATGGAGACAACAGCAAATAGGGCTTTGCAAGATAGTAAGAGACCGTTCTGTATAGAAACCTATGAAAATAGCTTTAAAAATCTAAATGAAATGAAAAAAATAAACATATTGTAGAAATGATCAAATAGTACTTATTCCAGGAGGGCAAGGATGTTTTAATTCCAGAAAACTGGTAATATAATTAATCATATCAGTAGATCAAAAGATAAAATGACTTTAAAAATGTATGGATAAAACAGAAATAAAAGGATATTTCCTTGGCATACTAAAAATACACATTAACATACTTCGTGATTAAATCATTGAGATACATTTTTTAAAAATCAGAAACATTGATGCCATTCTAGTCAATTCAGTAAGTTCATAAAAAAATGAATAAATTTTGGAAGAGTAAGACAAAAATATTATTCACAGATTGTCTGCATTAGAAGAGGACGTAATGAGCTGTATCACTATTACAACTAACTAGATAAGTCATAGACAGTGAGATACAAATAGGTATAGAAAATTTATATTGTTTCCTGTACAGGAGCAATAAAAAGATAGAGAATATAGTAAAAAGGAGTGCATTCACAACAGAAACAAAAAATATAGAATACCAAAGAATGATTTTAATAAAAATGTTTAAAGTCAACAGCAAAATCGATTGAGCCCCAAACAAAAAGGCTTAAATCAAAAGTCTTATCATGTTGATTTAAATAGAAAAATTAATAACATAAATATGACAATATGTCCAGTCTTCCCAAACTAACTTATAAATTTAATTTAATTCCATTTGTACTCCAAATGGGATTTTTTCCCCTCATAAGATGATTCTAAAATTTATCTAGGAAATAAATAAAGAAGAACAATCAGAAAATGTTTGGGATAGAATGAAAGGAACTTGATAAAATGAACTCCAAAGCTACAATAGTTAAAACAGTGAGGCACTGGCAAGAGAATAGACTGATGAAAGGGCAAAAAATAAAACTTTACCCACACGTGTATAGGAATTTATCATGATGAAGGTGCACTTCAAAGCAGAGGTTAAAGTCTTAATAAATGACTTAAGTTTAAATGACTAATTAGAAAAAATTTTAAGTCAAATCCTCCATCTCAGAAAACATTACAATTAATTCCTGATGGATTTTTTAAAGTAAAATACCAAAATAAACCACAAAAGAAGATGAAAATGTAGAAAATACTTCAACTTAGGGGAGGAACGATAGTGTAAATGGACACATAAGCAAAAGAATGCTATAAAACAGTGATAGTTTTAAACACACCAATTTTATATACAAGCAAAAAAATGAATGATAAACCACCTGAAACCACTCAAAAGATATATGATAAGAGTATATCATTAATCTATAAAAGACTTTTACAAATTAATAAGAAAAAAAATAAACACCCCATTAGGTAAATAGACCAAGGCCAGAATCAAACAATTCACAAGAGAAGAACACCAGAGAGCCAGTAGTGTGTGGTAATAAAAAGTTCTACCTCTTGTAATCAGAGAAATGCAAATTAAAAGAACAACAAGGCATCAGTTCTATGGCATCAAATCTACAAAAATTAAAGAACACAAAATGCCCAGTGTGGGTGAGAATTTGGGGAAATGGGTACTTTCATGCATGACCTATGAGTGTTATTTTATATGCAATCTTTCTGAAATGCAATTTTATAAAATGTTTTAAATTGGGCACAACCTTTGACCAGGGGATTCCACTTCTGAGAACTCTTCCTAAGGGAACCTGCAAAGGCAATTGGAAAAATTTTGTGCCTTGTCGTTCATCACAATGATATTTATAATGGTAAAAGTTTTAAACGACCTAAATGTCCAACTGGGGCTGGTTAAATGAATTTTGCCTCTTCTCTCTGATAGACTAGCATCTATTCTGTCTTTTAGACTTATGTTAAGAAAATTTGTTCACATGGGAAATAGTCACAATCTATTGTCAACTGTGAATCATAGGTAACAAAACAAAACAACAGAATTCCAAGTTGGTAAAGTAATGACCACCCATGCATTGAAGAGAGACTATAAACATAGGGGGCCATGTCTTCCCTTTGACTTGCAGAAGTTTTACAACGAACATGGTGTACTTTTATATATAGAAAACAAAAAATCTCATTTTTGTGACCATTTTTTGTTATCAAGTTTCCAAATATTCCTAACCTAAACAGAGTCCTGGGAAACATAAACAAGTTGGCAGCTTTTCAAAGAAAAGACAGGGGAGGACTCTGAGTTTTTGGCAAGCAGTGTTTCGTCCCTGAGCTTCCCTGCAGGGCAGGGAAGCGCCCACTTAGCCAGGACTCACATGATGGATATATTGCTCATGGATGGTGCACGTCTGTAATAAGTGGTGTCATAACTCTGACAAGTAAGCTTGGCACATTTGCATTGAGATAAAAGTAAACAAGGCTTCCCTGGTGGCGCAGTGGTTGAGAGTCTGCCTGCCGATGCAGGGGACACGGGTTTGTGCCCCGGTCCGGGAAGATCCCACCTGCCGTGGAGCGGCTGGGCCCGTGAGCCATGGCCGCTGAGCCTGCGCGTCCGGAGCCTGTGCTCCGCAACGGGAGAGGCCACAGCAGTGAGAGGCCCGCGAACCGGGAAAAAAAAAAAAAATGTAAACATACAGGATCAAGGAAAAATGGTATTTATTCAACAGGTTTGGGGTGCCAGTCGCAAGACAGACTGCCAGTTGGCTGCCACTAGGATAGCAGTAGGGTGAGGTGTCTGCCCTCAAGTTGCTTATAACCTACTCGGAGAAGGAAACAAAGAGGGAGAGAGAAAAAATGCAAACAGTTTTTCCAGTATAGACTGCATTATTGCAAAGCACTGGGGTGCGTTACTGGAAGATGCTCTAAAGAGAAAACGAAGTGCTACAATTAGCTACCCAGCTGCCACTGTCTTCTCCTGCTCCAATCTCCTGAACGGGGTCACAGAGTTTTGCAAGACCTCACAGAATGCTACAAGTCTAAGAGTTGGCTGTTTGCGGAGCACACATTCGCCCCCTGCGTGGAGCTGCCCTCCGCTGCACCTCTGGATCCTTGCCCTTTGCACGCCTTCCCAGCTCTCCACCCCTCACTTTCCCAGCCCAGGTGTTGTGCCCCAGCCTGGACATCCCTCCCTCTTTTCCCTTGGTCAGTAACTATGTGACCAGAAGACCCTCCACCCTACCAAGCCCAGAAAACCAAAATAAAACCCTAACAGCCTTAGGAGATAAAATTGTGAGTAAGATACAAAAATTAGGGGACAGTCACTTACAGAAATGAGGGAAGGGATATCCTGAGATGAGACTGGAATGAATGAATGAATGAGTGAATGAGTAAAAGGTTTAATCTAATTATCATAATTACTAATATTTAATAATTTATATAGCATAGAGTTTCAGAATATTGAAAGAAAACTGTAACATCAGACCCCAAATGAAATAGAACATTTAAATTAAATATTCAAAGTAGACGTCAGAAGCTTAGTGAGAGGGAAAGCCCCTTATACCAGGAAGGTGGAGTCAGAAGCTCCCTACCTGTCACAGACATCACTCTGCTCACAAACACTCCTGCTGGTTCCCCTTCCAGACACATGGTCTCCTCCCCTTGACATTATGTGTGGCCACATGACTTGCTTTGCCAATGAAATAGTAGCAGAAGTGACGTGTCACTTCCAACAAAAGCTTTAAGAGTGAGTACCTGCTCCACCAAGCTCTCTCTTTCCCTCTCCCACAAGCGGAGGGCCGGCCGTGTCCCAGATCAGAGCTGTGTGTCAGTGGCCGTCCTGGCCAGCCTTCCAGAGGCATATAACATGAGCAAGAAATACACCTTAGTTGCTTTAAGCCTCTGAGATTTGGGGGCTCTTTGTTACCTAGCTTACTGTCACTATCATGCTGTCACAGAGCAATAAATTTAACTCTAAGATTTCAGCCACCGAGGAGGAGAGTAGAATGGTACATGCCTGTCTGATCCTCCTCTTTCCTGAGAGAAGAAAATGCACAAGTGCATTACGAGCTGGGGCTAAATCTCAGAACTGCTTTGTCTGGATTTTTAAATAGGACACAATGGGGAACATATTAAATTAGTCACAGAAAGGGGACTTTTCTGCCCTTCGATATTCTAATTGAGAAGTAGCGACACTACCTCCCTTGCAGAATTGGGGTGAGAACTAGAAACGAGGTGGGGGACTTTTCCGGATCTCTGATTGGCCTTCGCTGACCCCCGATGACCTGTCTCTATGACCTACCTGAGGCCACAGTAGCCTGTTGTAGTGGATAAGGAGAGGGATTGCACATAAGTTGTCATCAATACAACAGCTGACGTTTGCAAATGCTGTGATTATTTATATGAACAGAAGCGGATTAAAAGTTATCACTCTTATTACTCTCATTCAGAATTGAGGTTATCGAGAGAGAGAGAGAGAGAGAGAGAGAGAGAGAGAGAGAGAGGGATAATGTCCCAGCTCCAGAGCTGTGAACACACGACGTGACATCATTGACCAGGTGCGCCCCTGCAGAGGAAAGCGCCAAGGACCACAGCTCCTATGAGATGACTGAGTTGGATGTAGTAATGCCCAGAGTTTACTGTCAATCTCGCAGGTTCCCTGACCCAGAACCGGAGCCCACTTATTTGCCTGGAACAATTTGGTTTGCTCATTTCCTGGAGTTATGAAGCGAGAACGACGCAGACGGCAGGAAAATCAAGAGAATCTCCATCAGCTCCTCACTTTTACATGATAGAATTTCAGGGAAAAAAATCAAATTAAAACATTCATCCAATTAGTAAAATATATGGGTAGAAATGAACCGTTTTTGGATTTTGCTGACTTCCGCGATCCCTTCGGAATTCAATTCATCATCTTTGCCAACGTCAAATCTACCAACTCAGACCCCTGTGCCTAAGTTAATAATATTTCAACTGGAGAATTTGGGAGAGTTGTGAAATTCATAAAAGAGATATTTGAAACTCTTCATAATTATGCCAAGTATATCTAGATTTATCAGAACCACCTGTATTTGGGGGTGAGAAAATGTCATCTTTAACAGATAAGTTAATTAGTCCAGTAGCCTGAGCATTGACCAGGGAACCAGAAAGTTTAGCCTAGTTTCTCCTCCCAAAGTCTTAAGTTACTGAAATGTGACCACAGCCATCTCCCCCTCCCAGGCCCACGACAGCGACTCGGGGACCAGGGGATGCCTTCCAAGAAAACACCTTTTGAAGAATTATAGGTACTAGGCAGATTCTCTCTTCAAGGTAAAGCTAGCTGCTTCCAGGCTGATGGATTCTTCAAGTGGCAAAGGCAGGAGGCTCTTCTGACAGCAGGAAAGGGCAGATCTTAAAGCCTCCATCCAGAGCCTGGTACACCTCCAAGTGCTGAGCCCAGGGATTTATCCAGACAAAGGGCTCCCCTCTGCAGTGAACGTTTCATCTGCTTTATGAATGAATTACAGGCAGTAAGGAAGGGCAGATATCAAAGTGCATCTCCCTATAGAAAGCTATTAATAATAATCTTTATTAAGCTTCTATTTGATGTTGTATTTCCCTATCTTCAAAATTTTTATCAGACCCACTTTAAGAATTAAGATCCTTTCACATTGACTATTGTGGGATTTTATTTTAATTTTCCGTTTTTTCCTCTTTTCTTTATGTGGAATGCTGCGGAGAATCAGATATCATGCTTGAGAATTATAAGTTATTATTGAAATTTAAGGCGGTGTACTTTCGAGCTTGGGTATCATTGCTTTATTATTTATTTAGAAGTATTGAAACATTTGAGTTAAAATTAAAAATGTAAGATATAAATTCATCTTTCTTTGTTTATTCAGAATGTTTTATTGCACACCTGTTCTGAGACGGCCACTGCACTAATCTTCAGAAATACCAGAAAGAAATACATGTATTTTTTCAGAGTTTTTTTTTTACCTCACAGTCCCAAACTCTTCATAATTTCTTACACGTGAAAAGTTCTATGCAACTCCAAAATCGGTTTCCTCTTCTCTCTTTTCTGTTTTACGTGTATCCCCAAGATCTCAGTTGACACCAGAGACTTCTGTGCTTAATATGCTTAATTAATATCTGTTAGCCAACCTCCTTAGACCATCGTCTGTAAAGTACATTTATAGGACTAATTTGTTTTTACTTTCATTTAGGTGCGCTAATGCAAATTAAAGACATTAACTAATCAGGCATGAGAATAATTTATAAAGAAAAAGAAAGGGGCATGTCTTTTCCAACATAAAGTATATGGAATTGCTACAGAAATGGCCCAAGTGAGCCCTACTGGTTTATTCAATAAGGGTCCTCTCAAATTCCATCTGTGAACATTTGGTCAGTCCTTTTATGGAAAAAAGACATTTCTCCAGGTTCATATTAATTTTTGTGCACATCTGCACATTCACCTAATCCCTGCCCACATACCACTTCAATTAAAATTAACGGAAGTCAAATCCTTGAGTGGTTTTAATTGCAATATGTAGATTATAAATGGCGCCCATCTTTAACCACACAAAAATGATTTCTTTCCTTGGCCTCTCTCTCAGGAATAATATTGAAGCAAAGGGTTAGTTATTGTGGAAGAATTTTCATTTATTGTGTTTCAGCTCCAAATGATACTGAGACCTAGCAGTGGGCAAAAGGCCAATGAAAATTAATGCAAAAGTACAATTAAGGAGTATTTTAAAGAAATGCCTTTTCGTTCTATTCAAGGGCAGACGGTGATGTGCGTTGCCAGAAAGAGGATAATGTTGGGCATGCTTTAATGAGGCAAGCATAATTATATGTCAGCTCTATAAATGATGCAGGAAATGGCTTCTTCTCTAAAGTAGGTTAAATATTGTCCTTACAGCTGGTTTACAATAGTCACAAAATACTCCTCTCACAGATTCCTCAGAGATACACTTTAAAATGGATTGTATCCAAATTATCTGTCCTTTAAACTAGCAGAGTAAGATTTAATGTTCTCTTATTTCATTTATGGGCATACCCCACGACTGCATTTCGGCTTGCTAAACATTTTCAGCCCCGTGCTGATCTACTGAACCTTATTTATATACTCAAATTAAAACAATAGGTAAGATCACTATTAAGAGTTCTGCTTTGGTTTGTTTGTTTTGTTCAGAGCAAAAATTTCTATGTCTGCACCTCCTTAAAAGCAACAAGTAATTGACTCTCGGTCAATTATAAGCAGAACCGCTACTACACACTATCAGCATTTTTATCTTAAAGAAGTCATTACCGTGTCTCAAATCATAAGCTAAGATAAATAGGATTGGCCATTGAAACAGAAAATATTAAGAAAGAAAAAGTCAAAGATGACACCCAGAAATGTCAATGAGGTTAATCACGCTTAGAAAAGACGACCCTAACCTTCAGAACGCATCAGAGCTGGAGTTGGAGCATGGGTTTTCATTTTACCACTTTAGAGCCTGCTTCACAACTACTTGGACAAATACAAAACAAGAATTACAGTGCACCATAAGTTATTTTAATATCCCGTAGTGGTGCGTACTTCCAATGAAATCCCAAGACTATTATTATAGTTCTCTGTTTGTGTGAAAATGTCAAGTTGTTTCGAGTGACTACATACACTAAATTATATATAACTGTTACTTTATAGCTAATAGGCACTAAAATTACTTTAAAACAGAAATGTAAAGTTATATTTTCATCCTTTTTGACAGACAATAAAGCTTATTTATGAGATACAATTTTTCAAGCATTAAAACATCTCATGTTTACAAAAACATTAAAAAATGTTATTACTTGATATTTAAAAGAATGAAAAAAGCAAAACCATTAGGAAAGTATTTGTCCTGCTCGGCGACTTCTCTCTTCTGTCAAACTGTCATAACTTCGTTTATGAACGTTACGAGTTTAAATACTTTTAAACTTAAAAAGATTTGCAGGTTCAAACAGAGGCCAGTGATTTAAGGTCTGTCTTGTTTCACCATGCGTTGGCACAAAATCCTTTCATACGTACTTTATGTGAAATGTTGACGTGATAGATCGTACCTGTGTGTTTTCATCTGGATCCCAAGACATGTCCTTTGATTGTCCTATGGCTGCGTCACTGGTTGGAGTTTGGTTTTGCTCGTAAACAAAGTCTCTCATTTCTTCTTCTGCAGGGGGACTAGGCTGCATGATAAGTCCTTAGGCTTCTGCTTCCTCCAATCCATCCATCCATCCACAGCGCTGGTGGGAAATGAGCAGGTAGAGCGCAGCACCTGCTCTTCCCCTGTGAGACTGTTCATGCTATTTAGGAAGAAACAGAGAGAGGCAAAAGCCCTCCCAAAGTCCCACAGCTCCTCGTGGCACGCTTTGCCCTTTGCACAATGCTAAATGATGATGCCAACTGGCCAGGGGTAGCAGTCGACCCCCAGAGACAGGTCCCGCCTGTAGGATTGATACTGGAAAGTCAGTCCACCCAGAGGCTGACGCTGACCGCTCTGGCTTCTGGGGTCATGGCTACTGCCATGCACTGGTACCAGTGCACCAGAGCACTGTACCAGTGCTCTCTCAGCAGATCACGGGCTGCCCTGAGCCTCTAAGCAGCTCCTGGGAAACGCTGGAAGCATCATGCTCTGTACGGGGGATGGCTTTGTTCCGGGCAACACATGAGGAGTCGGGGCCTCTGGATCTAAGGGCGCCCGACTGTAAGTCCAAAGCCAAACGCAAGGGAAAAAATACAATAACAAAGGATTCCAAGAAAAGTACTCCTTCCAGAGGGACCTGCAGGAAAATCACTTCACAGGGGCGCTGGGTGGACACGGGGCTGGGGGCTGCCCACATCCACGCCCTTCCCAGCAGCACCCAGATTTCCTTTAGAAGCATTGCTTCCTCCCTCCCAGAAATCTGAAAATAGGGGCTCTGGAGTTTTCTCCTGAGAACAGAGGTGTCTCCATCATGTCGGACGCCCCTGCTGGGAGAACGCCCTGGGCTTCTTGTTTTCTAGGTTTTGGAGGAGACTGGCTCATCTTCCAGCCTTCCCACCAGTTCCCTGGGGCCTCCAGATCCTGCCAGGAAATTCCCTTTTCGCTTTCAGGGACCAGAGCTGTTTTGCTCACTTTCAGCCAAAGAAGCCGTACCCTCTGTGTAGCCCTGGCATCTTTCTCCACCGTAAGCTTCGTGGCAGGATGGCAGCCTGGCATCCTTTGTGTCTGAACTTCACACAGGGAATGGAGACCTCCTGCTTCTCCTGGCTCTGCTGCCTAAAACCTGACCCACGTCCTCTGCAGAGCCCATGTCTCAAGGCATCCACTAATGAGGGAGCACCAAGTCCCCAAACCTCCCTCCCAACAGCTGCTGGGAGCGCCCCCCCACCAGGCCTACAGCCACACTGAGTCTATTTCAGACTGCAGGTTCAAGGCCCCTTCCCACTGCTTCTGCCGCTATGCCCTTTGCTAGCAGGATATGGGGTTTCCTTGCCTGGAAGATCAATATTCTCCTCTAACCGCCAGTGGTCCCTCCGCCCAGGATCCTCCCGAGACTTTGCCACCAGGAAGTTGTTCTCATGGCTTCCCGTTCCGACCCACCTCCTTCAGTGAGCCCAAGTCTTCCTTCTCATGGAAGGAGAGTGAAGCCCTGAGGATCAGAGCCCGGACCACCATCTGAGCAGCAGAGGGCTCCAGCTTGGAGAGGCGCCCCCTCCAGGCAGCAGCTCAGCTCTGCAGCCCAGGGTGGGAGTGGAGTCTGGGCTCTAACACCATGGTCTCTGCAGGAGGCCCAGCAGGAAGCCGGCGGGCAGCTAAGCCAGGACACATGTTTAGCTGTGTTTTAAAAGACTCATCTCTGATCACACCCCACAGACTCTGTCCCTCCTGCCCAGGCTTCATTAACTATTAATCCAGCTCACGGGCAGGGCAAAGGGAACCCTTCTCTTCCGTAAAAAAGGAAGAAAAAGATCATAGCCTGGCAGAGTTTTGAAATAAAAAATGTTAGGAAGACATAAATATTGTCAAACCTATTTAGCAGTTCACCAGGACATGGATGCGCAGGTACATGTGTTTACGTGTCCACATGTACAGGCGTGGGTCCCGGAAGGCAGTGGGTCCTGGGAATAGTCATGAACCCCAAATACTCACAAACGTTGCTAAGTAATCCTTTGATTTGGTATTGAGTTAATATTGGGTGAACCTGAGAAGGCAGAGAGATTTACCTGTTGGGTTTACTTGGGATTATGTTCAACCTATAATGGCTGATGTAACAATTTCATGCCCTAATATTTAATGAAAAAAACCCATGCTTTTCTCAGGAGTGATGTAACATATCTTATTATTCATTGACTAGATCAAATGAGGGGCTAATGAATAGATGGCATTAGCCAAGGTGAAAGGTGGTACGAGGCAACCAGGTGTCTTCAGAATTTAGGTAAAGGTGTTAACCCAAGTCCCAAGGTACAGATGATATTCAGATAGAGGGCTATTAAGTATATCCACTTAATACAAGAAACAGGTAGACTTGAAATCCCTGTGTTCCTCACATCTCAACATCTTCAGAGGTAAAAGGCTGCATCTCTCCTAATCCTGGATGCCTGGAGAGTTGATTGCCCAGGGAGTTTCCCCGTCACCCAGAAGGGATTCCTTCTTTTGAGAACAGAATTCCTCATTCTTGCAGGATCTATTCCATGGGGTGCCAGCAGAGCTAATCCTTTCCCCACCAGCACAGGCATGGACCCTGACAGCCCAGGACATCAGAGCACCATGTCCCCCACCCTTATAACTGTTCCTATGATTAGTCGTGGTACCCAAGCCACGCCGGTCAGAGCTGTCTCTAAGATGTTAGCTCTCTTCTCTCCAAAACTACTAGTCCTTGACCATGGTGTGAATGGCCATATTTTCTGTTAAGTTGGGGGGTGGGGGGAATGAAGCCAAACAGAAGAACACAGAACCCAGAGATGAAAAAGACAGACAAGGTAGATCTCCAAGGACACAGGCTCAACTCTGATCCAGCCAAATTACTTGACCAATCCTGTTGAGTTCCTACTTTCCTGTAGGGAGTTGCAACACGGGATTCGGTCACTTGCAACCAAAAGGATCTTGGCCAAATGCTGTCCTTTGTGAGTGGTCTGTCTCTCACTTCAGCTTCTTTTGCAATTCCACAAACTTCAGTGACCCCAATAGTTAATGCACCTGCTTTTTTTAATCCCCAGCTCGATTTACAGCAACAACCACCAAGAAACACAAGTATACTTCTTTCTTAAGCAAAGTAGGGGAGAGCTTCACTGTAAATAACAAAGGGTGTTGGCTTTCATGACAGTTATCAAATTTATGTTCTTGAAAAATTGAAAAGTAAACTACATCTTAGCAGAACAAGCACTAACTATGAGTTGAGGCTGATTTAGGCCGAGAACTTGTGCAAAATTGAATTTCAAGAGGCTGTGTTAGGAGGCCAGCATTTGCTCTCTGGTGATGGGGACACAGTTGAACCAGAGGGTCCAAATGTGGGGGAACTGGCAGGATATTGATGGCAGAACTTGTCCCAGGTCTTGGAGCACATTATATTCCCAGAACTATGCTCCAAACAGCACGGTAAGCAGCCGCAGTGAAGCGAAGAGTGCGACATGAGGGAGCTGTCAGAGGTCATTCCAACTGAAGACGGAAGACCCTGTGTTACGGTTTGTCCTTCTGCAGCTGCCGTAGGAGGGACATCGCAGAGAAGGAAAGATACAGGGGAGGGAAAGTGAAAAGAATCAGAGTTTGGGCGTCAGATGAAGAACACAGATCAGTGAGGTTTATCCTAAACCTTGCCCCAAACACACAGAGATTCCCCCAGAGCTGCTGGCTACTCAGCGCTCACCAGTCAAAGGTAGACAGAGAAGTGGATGCCTGCCAACCCAATGTTTGATTCAACAGCTAATTCAAAACCAGGAAACAGCTGGCCGAGGTTGCAGAAGC
Organism: Tursiops truncatus; assembly: GCF_011762595.2. Taxonomy (NCBI): domain Eukaryota; kingdom Metazoa; phylum Chordata; class Mammalia; order Artiodactyla; family Delphinidae; genus Tursiops; species Tursiops truncatus. The sequence continues at coordinate 3,333,452 of NC_047049.1, read as the reverse complement.
AAATAACACCTTATTGATCGAAGTGCTGGGCAAGAGACTGGAACCAGGCAAGAGCTTTACAATGAAACTCGTGTTAGTGACTAAATCACTTGTGCCGAACGGGACTTCTGACTGAGGCCATTAGAGGTCCACGCGAGGTTCGTTTCCACCCGGTGGAACTGATTTTCCCTTCTGAGAAAATTAAAGTGGGGAACCACAGAGAAGCAGACCAGAAGGTCTGAGGAAAGTGTCCGAGTGTGTGACACGTGTCATGAACACGGCTGTGCATCAGGAGCTTGGACCTGGGAGTCAGGGTCTGAGGAAGGAGAACGCGAGGCTGAGGGGGGGAAAACGCATGAGTTATTTTCAGTAGACATCTTTTGACTACGCACTTATTTTAGAAGAACTTTATATCCTTCGTGGGTGTGAAGAAATTGTGAGAGCAGCATTTAACTTTTTAAAAATTTTTTTATTGAAGTATAGTTGATTTACAATGTTGTGTTAATTTCTGCTGTACAGCAAAGTGACTCAGTTATACGTATATATTCATTCTTTTTAATATTCTTTTCCATTATGGTTTATCCCAAAATATTGAATATACTTCCCTGTGCTATACAGTAGGACCTTGTTGTTTATTTTTAACTTTTCTGAATAAATCATTCCTATTTCTATGAAGAAATATCCCTTAACACACACACACATGCATGCATGCTTATACAAGCATATACACACACACACATGCACGCATACACACCTTCTGTTTGCACCCGGGCTGCTTCCTCATTTGCTTCCAGCTTTCTTTTCTTCCGGTTACATAACCCCAGTGGCTTTCGCCTTCTCTGGGCCCCGCTGTCCAACTGCGTCCTCAGTGTCGTGGCAGCCCCTCCACCTGCTGCTCCGAGCCTGTCCCTCCTGCATTCCCTGATGCCCTGGTCTAAACGTGGTGCCACGTCAGGGCCTGCTGGGTGCTCTGCAGCTGCGTGGGGACAGTTCCTGCTTCCTTACCCCCAGGTTTACTGACAGTTGGCAGCTTGCGCTCAGATTCCAGCCACACCGTGGCCCCTCTAAAGCGTGGACAGCCACTGCAGTGACCAGGGGTTGGCATCCCTGACCTCACTCTCCACGCTAGAGACCCTAGATGGGGCAGAATCCTGCCCCTGAAATGAGAAAAGGTCCACATTTCCTGCTCTGGGTCTTTCTCTCTGTCCCTGACCTCCCTGAAAATGGTGCATCAGAACTGGTCTCTCCTCCATGCATCACCCTGAGTCCAAGTGTGCACACCTCAGATGTTATTGAACACGCTTGTGCTTGGGAGGCAATGACATGCAGCCCACAGTCACTCCCACGGCCGTGACTCACCCCCCAGAAGACACCTCCCAGGGGGCCCCAGAGACCCCTCCGACGTTTCTCCTGGACGTGTGACGTCTTCACGCACAGCCTGCATCTGCGCTTGATTTTTTTGTGTCAGGTGACAGGTTCTGAGATTTAGCAAAAGTCCCAAAATTGATGAGAAGGACTTCTGTTGGCTGATGAGAGAGGTTGCAAAGGAGTTTTAAAGGAGTCCTTTTCATCCAAGTTACTTCTGCAAACATCCTTGAGAAACAAACCAATGCCTTTGAACGGAGCCAGCCACAATTCCTTCCAAATTTCCTGGAAACCAATATGCACACAATTAAGTGGTAAACCCTATCCAAGAGGGTTTAGGTGTGGGGTCCTCAAGCAGACACAGCGACCTCTTAGGTGACTGTGACCATGGCCCGTTTTGGCGTGAAAATCTGTGCACGGCTCCCTCTGTGTGGCCCAGACACCAATCATAGAGGCCCCGGGCTGTCAACCTCGATGCCACCCAGCCGTAGCTTGGTACCTTTGCTCCACTGGTTGGGCCCAGGCTCCTCCACTCCACTTCATCTGGTCCTGATATGTCATGTCAGCCCCAGATGCAAGCTAAATAAAGACAGATTCCTGATGAAATAAAAAATGGTGTCAGCACTCACACAGAGCTTAAATTCAGGCTTTTCAGGAAATGTTGAAGATGAATGAGTTAAGGTATTCCCAGCAATCCTGGGCACTTCATCGATCATATGGAAAGCTTTTAAAATGAAGTCACAAATATCTTAAGATGAGAGAATAAAAACCGTACTAGTTCGAGACATTGTTTTTGAAACTTTAAAAGCTTATCACATTAGCCAAAAATACAGCCCTTCACTTGACAGCCTTCAACGGGTAGAATTGAGGGCATGGGCTGCTGCTTCTTACTTTTCTGTACTTTGAGAATTTTCTGGAAGAAGCCCGAGTTTTCTTTGTAAGCAGAAAAAAAATTAAACTGCAAATCTGTCATTAATTATAAAATACTAAGGAAGCTAAGACTCACACAACTTGGAAGAAAACTTCCAGCAATACTTAGGTGATGATACACACCCAGGATGTGATTTCTAGGTTAACAGTTATTTTATTTGCTTACAAATGGGTAAAGTCTAGGGAAAGAACATTTCTCTCTAAATATTGCACTTGCCATGGAGATGCAATAGCGATCTTTCTAGAAAGCATGTTTCTCATGTCGTTTTAGTGTGTAATTGTTCCATATTTAAAATGTTGACTGCAATCGCTGAGGGTAGCGTTTAAAATGCATTCAACTGACACCTCGTCCTTGTGAAAACTAGGTATTTGTCTCTGTCCTCTGAGGAAGCTCATGATGAGGAAAACCCGAGGCGTAATGAAGAAGGATGACATCCCAAAATGAATCCAGCTTCATCCCATCAATTAAATAGACTGGATACTAGATATCTTGTTTGATACAGAAATAAAAGAGAATATGTAACTTGAAACGCATGCTGTCCTGTACACAACTGTGCCTTGCAGTGACATGCTTTCATCGGAAAAGTCGATGGAGTATTTCAGCAGTTAAAAGCATGTCTTTTCTCAGCCCTGGAGGTCTGTGGCTGGTAGAATGCTGCTGAGACAAGATTGCCGCCCTCCTGGCTGACGGGCCTCAGAGAGCCTTGACTGGTCGGCACAGGTGAAATATTATTTCAGATCCCCAATGACATTCTGGTGACATCGCCGGCAACACTCGTCTGATGCAGTGCTCTTAGCAATCCTCATACGATTCATGGGGTAAGTCAACAGACCCCATGAAGACATCTAGTCTGGAGAGTTCATCATGACAACCTCAATATGCTCCAATGGGGTTCACTATCATTCCCACAGAACAGTAAGGTCTGAAATGAAATGAACAAAACATTATAATTACGGCAACTTCCCAGTCTGAGGAAAATACTTAAGGTGGTACAACTGCTGACGAGGCGCCTGAACAGTCTCCCTCGGACACGGCCTCCAGCGGCAGCGGGTAAGGCAGGCTCCCTCCAGAACCCCATCAGATGGGCTCCTAGACACCCTTCCGGCTCCTGCCCCAGCCTGGCGCGCCACATTCAGGGAGAGCCACGTTCCCGAGGATGCCAGGACCGGAGCCCCAGAGGAGCTGGGGGCACAGGTGGAGGCCGGGGACACCGGGAAGTAGAAATGAGAGAGAAGGAGGAAGCTGGGTGGTCTGGCCACACGTTGAGGATGAAGAGTCTAGAAGCTCCTGGATTCTTGAGAAAGCCTAGTGCTGACAGAAGAACTCTTTGGGTTGTTTCCCTTTCTTTTTCATTTGTTTCTCCTTTAAATCTTTCATTGAAAAATAATATTCTAGGGAACCCATGGGTCAAATATGTCACATGCCCTTTTCTGTAGATTGGTAAGAATTTGCCTCAAAGAGGCAGAATTGAAATTCATTCATGTTAAACCTATCTTCTCCTGACAGAGGACAGTCAAGTACCAATGCCTAAAATCATCAGTACTGCGTAACCCTTAATGGCGTGGTGACACGTGATAATGGGCACTTAACACTTGGCCTGAATCCCGTTAATATATGGTGATGGAGGTTATTTGGGGCCTGAGCCGGAGCAGGACAGGCTTACTGGCCAGGCACTGACATCAGAAGCAACTGTGTGAGGCCATTTCCTTGTGTGCAATTCACACTTGTCATCGCCACGGCCGGCCACACTGGACATCCAGGCAAGGACTTCTCTTAAGGTCACCTCATTAGTCAAAAGTCCATTGGAGCTTCCAGAGGAAGGGAGCGTGTAGGACGCAGCAAACTCCTGGGGTGGATCAGCTGTTTATTTGCAGATAAAAACTTTTTCAGTTCAGAAGCAAACTAGAGGCAGGGGAGAATCATTTAAAATAGCTCAGTCACACAAAGTCATCTGAAAGGGAAAAGTGGGCCAAACCACCCGGCACGGAAGCTGAACCCCAGTGAACGTGTACAATTTCCCGAGTTAGGGATTTCTAGCATGAAGGGGTAGGCGCGTTCCATCTCTGGAAGTTTAAATTCATGGGGCACGATTTGTCAAAATTGAAAGGAAATCACGGGCCGTGCTCCCTGAGACAACCTCTTCCCGATGATGAACACGGTGCCCATAGGAGGCTTAAAGGAAGGGGAGGCTCCCCTCCCTGGAAAATGCCAGAAGCAGAGGGGAACCCATTCCACGTCAACCAAGGAACAAGTCATGGGAGACCAATTTGATTGCACTTCCCTGATAGAATTTCAAGAACCGCCAATGCCGAGCGCAATACACATCTTCCGGTAAAAGTTTAACAAAGCATTTGACAATACGATCTATTAGATTGCAGAACAGACTTCCAAAAGAAGTTGTGGGAGTGCTCTCTCTGGGGACCTTTCAAATAAAACAGGACAAGCCATTCGACGAAGCATGTTGCAGAGAATAATTTTTTTTTTCACCATGTTCCTTGATTTAACTGGGCCACTTAATATTTTGGGGGTGAAAATACGATAAGCACCATTGAAACCAGTCCTCTTTCCAGAGGAAAACGTCATCAGAAACATGGGTTTGTTGATACACTTTTCGGTTTTTATCCCTTGCTTCCACATAAGAAAAGCGGGCTCTTCTCAGATGACCCCACTTCCCTGAGATAATGAGAACCCGAGCCCACCAGCCATGCCCACAGAAGGCAGAGGAAGGAATTCACCAACGCTGGCCGAGGCCACAGGCTTCTCCACCAGCAACCAAGGGATCCAGCAGTGGGATCCCACACACCGTGCCTTCCACCTGCAGCTCCACAGCCACCCCAGCAAGAATGTTAGCAACCCGGGATGCTCTCTCCCAAAAAATAACACAGAATTGTCACTGTAGCTTGACAATCCACACAATAGGCGCACAACATGGTCTGAAACCCCTTAAACCCCCGTGTCCACTATGATAAAATATATAACAGGACGTCATTTTCTATCATTCTTTCCTTTAACCAGCCGTACAAATATTTATAAGCAAGAAAACTCCAAAACCGCGTTTGTCTAAGATACAAATACTAATTGCTTCCCTAGTCGCACTCTACTACTTTTGAGGAGGAAAAAAAATGATTTTGTTTAAAACCTTGCTACAAAATATATGCAGAATTTGTTTTCCAGTGAACGCCTAATAAGGCTACCTCTTAAGTCAAGATATGTAAAAAATTACCCTTTTCACAGCTGATAAAATACAAATTAATCCTTAGAGGGTTTAACATGTGCCTATGTACTACTTTCAAATCTGAACGTACCATGGCAATTAATATGGCTTCCATTAGCCTGTGAGGAAATCAGTAACTTTACCTTTGAAACTAGAAATAAATGCAAAGTTGACCCTGTTTGAAACGTCTCCTACCTGTGTGTGTGCAGGAGCCCGCGTTTGCTTGCAAACGTGCTACTAGAAGTGTGATTGGATGCCCTTCAGAAGATCACAATTGCCACAGCCCCTCTGTAGTGGTAGCATTGCTTCCAGAATCAGTTTGAGTTCCAAAAGCTTTAAATTGTAGTGTCTTCAGGGTATGAAAGAATGTTGTTTGTATGCAACTGCAAGTTCAGTTTATTGTGAGAAATGCAAACATTTTAAAAATTAAAGAAACATTTTTCTTTGTGTTCACAGTTCATTGTGTTAGTTTAACCCTGGCACTTAACCTCCACAGTTCAGTTTATAAACTCTCCTTTCATTTGTTTTTGCATGCATGCAGACTTAACCCTTGGTTACCCAGCTCTTCTTTCGAGTACCAGTAAATGAAGGCTTTTGAGAGCAAACGTGCATTTCTCCCATCTCCCGGAAGTGTGTAAGTTGGTAGGCTACAGAACTATGTAATGACATTGGCAGAAATTTGATTATTCCTTACTTTTAACGCACCATTCTTAGAAAGCCACTCAGGTCTATTTTTAACCTTCATTTATTTAGCGTACGTATTTCAGTTTTCTAAACTGGATTCAAGGCATCTGAGGCCATAACAGCTTATAACCTAAGCCAGACTGAAGTTGAAATCTGTGTCGTACTTTCACCCAATCACATTTCTCTTTGTTGATACCAAGCATTTTCCAAAATGAGCTTCCCATTTATTTTTTCATCTTGGACTCAAAATTTTAGTCTACAACTAAAAGGGTCATCTCATTTTCTTCTTCAAAAATAAACCCTTCTCATTATCACAGTGCTTATTCTTTAAGTGCCTGGTAATCGGGCAGGCTTGACTCACAGTTTTTAAGGCCGGGATGTCTGTTGATACTCTGCTTTTGTGTATTCGTCAGCAAAAGTCTATAGAGTTTCCTGTAATGGTCTTGGTTTATTTACAGTTTCGCCGTCATATTTGTTTAGGCTAGAAGAACGCGTCTGCGGAGCTAAGGAGAGCAGCCCTCTTTGCTCTGAGAATTATGTCACCTCTTCTGTCCCATTTCAGCCCATGCAGCTCTTTTGACAGCACGAACAAATCTGCATAAGGAAAAGTAAGTGACAGCTGGGGTCAGACTGTCTCTGTTTAATGACACTGCCAGTTACACATTTTGAATTGTTTAAATATGAGTCTACCGCTTCCACAATCATCATTTCACTGGTTCCACTTTTCATACCCAACAGCCAGGACACTGACACGTAATTACACACTTGCTGATGGTATCGCCGGTGCCGATAATTAAAACTGCCACCCGAGGATTGCGATTGCTAGTCTACAGCTGGGATGTTGTCAGGAGACAACAACTGCAGCAGCTTTTAACGCCGTCTCCTTACAGGTGGACCTCTGGTCCCGGCGCTGGAGGAACCGGCCGGCCTCCACACATCATTTGCAACGTCTCACACAAATGAAGAAAATCTATTAACAATCCAGTAAGTGGAATACAAACGCGATGACCCGAGGGTTAAACTGTCTGCTTGGACTCAGGGGTTGGATCTGTTGGGTATTGTTCTTTTCTTCCCCTCTTGTGGCTGTATTTACCAAAAAGATCACCAAATGGTCTCCCGCCTCTGAGTACAGCCTCACGTTTTCACCTGTGAAGTTGGAGAGGCGGCAAAGACAGTAGAGCTTGGCTAACTGCTTGAATCCATGGCTGGATCCAAATTTTAAAAATAGGGGCAACTCTGGGGAAAAAAAGAACTTTAACCCCTTCCAAGTTCTTAACTAAAACTAGGTTTAATTTCTTGGGAGGAAATGAGATGGAGACAGAAAGAGACTGAGGGTGGGGACATTCAAACCTCTTGGCGGGTTGAGTGTAATCCCCACACTTCTGCCCAAGGATGTGGTCCTGCTGGTGGCATAACATCTGGTGACTTCTGACATCCAAGTTTCTCCTCCATCCGTGCAGGGACAGACAGAGGGGGCAGAAGTGTGAAGAGTTGCTAAAATAATCTAAATAGGGCGGCAGGGACTTCAAGAAAGACAGGAGCCGTGATGAGTAGACACGAGCTGTGGATTTATGAATGTTAAACATTAAAATATTAGAAAGAAGTAACTGGAAGAGTTAAAGCTGCCACAGACAAGTGATAATCCAAATTTTAATAGGCCCTGACAGCATGAGAGAGAGAGGCAGCTTTGCCTGGAATGAACTATATTTATACAATTCAAAAATGAGCAATTTATTCATTGTATTAGGCCGAAACCTTATCGTCACATGGGTCTGTGTGTCTTTCATGGACTGCCTGCCTTTCAAAATAACCTCCCGGCACATCTGCCCTGGGAAAATGAAGACAAGACCACTACCTGCTCCCCGAGCTGAGCTCGGGAGGAAGCGTCACACGGCAGAATTAAAGCTACTTGTGCAGGAGAGGTTCTCCCCACACCCTCTGCTAGGCTCACCTGCCATCCTGGTTTTCTGGACTGGGGCGTCTCGAGGACTTCAGACATTCATGCTAAAACCAGAAAGTCCCAGGCCACCCAGATCGAGTTGGTCAGCTGCCTACACCACTCCATTACATCAATGAGAAAGTCGGATTGATTTCTTTTTTTTTTTTTTTAACCTTTTCAAACCCTACTGCAGAATCACCGAATTACATATTCGGGGCTAATCGAGCTAGAGCTGGACACCTTTATCCCGGAAGTAACAGGCATGTACTGGGCGGGTCTGAGCACCAGGCATAGTCTAAAAGCTCCCATTTCAATCTATTGTAATTTAAAATATCTTAACATTAATACCAGGAGGATAAATTATGCACTAGAAAACAAAATTGCATGCACTTTTAAGAGGAAACACAGGTTTTCAGAGGGTGTTTGCTCTTTGGGCTGGATGGACAGCCACGGTTCAGCTCACACCTGGAGCGTATTTCTGTTTGCATTTGAGCAGTGCGATCCAGCCTACTTTTCCTGTCCCCCCTTCAGGCCACAGAGGAGGACGTGCCCAGGGACACCTCACAACTTCTCTCCTAAGATCCAACCTTCCTCCCTGTGTCTTCCCCTCCGGAGTCCGAAGTCTGCCAGCATGCCCAGGGCAGGCGAGCCTCAGCTTTTCCCTGCCCTGTGGTCACCAGGAGTCCTGGGGGTTCTTATCTATAAACGGTGATAACGTCGGCTTTCGCAGCCTGCCATGAGGGTTAACGTGATCTAACAAATGTGAAGTACGTGGTCGTGCTTCCCAGCTATCAGGTGATCTGCTGACGGTTTCGTGGTTGAATAGGAAAAGTGATGAGACTGTTTCATACACACCACCTCACAAATTTACAATTTCTATTATGATTGACTCAGAAATCTCCTTAAGTCCTTACTAACTGGTGTTTTCTTAAAGTGCGTGCCCTGGAAGAATCTCACTGGGCAGTTCTCAGGTAATATTCAGGAAACAGCGCCAACACCTCGCCTAGAACGTTCTCAAACTATTTGTGTGTCGGTTACATTCACCACACGGATGTTTATTGCTGCAATTATGCTGTGTTGTCTCCCCAATACCCAAAATGTATCCATGACCCCAAAGTTCAAATTTTTAAATAATTTTAATAGTTAATAATTGTGTTAATATTTACTAAATATAAAGTAAATTTATTACATTTTTAAAATAAAGAGTAGTTTTAATATTTATCACTGTTTAAACTTTTAAAACGAAACTAATAACCTAGCTATTCCAGCACAGTGAACGTAAATAATGAACAGACTTCAACACAAGCATACGTCATAAAAAGTGAATCTGCAACAGAGGACGTCTATCAAGCATCCAAAATTGTCAAGCGCTATTAGGAAGTAAGATGAGGATTAACTGAAAATTGACTCTTATTGACCTGCCAATCTGTGCATCGCTAGATCCAGTGTCTTTGATAAAACAATCGCAATTAGTGGCATGAGGGCATCAGAGGGGGGAAAAGAGACCAAAACTGCAGAAACGGCGCTCAAGAGCAGAGCTTTCCCTGCAGAAACAGGTCAAGTCACACTTATTGAGAAGTGTGCAAATCTGGCCACTAGTTAGATCTTATGGTCAGGAAATGAGAAGAAGCAATGGGCGAAATTCCTCAGTGACGTCACTCTGGGATGTCACTGATATTAATGGCGGTTATCCTCACCTGTGTGCTCTCACAGGCGTCTTGCTGCACGGTTGGGCAAAGCCCCCTCGTATGCAGAGCTCAAACCAACTCTGCATTCGTGTGAGAGGCACACTGGACAGCACGCTGCCCCCAGAACACACAATGGACAACTCAGAGTCAGCAGGGACATCTTGAGAACTCATGCTGCAAGAGAAGAGATTTTACATTTATTCCATAATTACCTGCTGAGCAGTGATACAGGCCAGAGGAGGAGTGTGGAAGCCCGCTCTGCTGGGGCAGACGAGAGGTCGCATCTGAAGCCTGATTTATACACACTGTTCACTCTCGGGGAATTGAGGGCCTCTGGTCTTGACTCCAGCTTGAAGAATATAATAAAAATCGTGCATATTATCAAGTCACAGAGGCAAACTATGTGTGTTATGCAAAGAAAAGAACAACAGTGTTCTGTTTTCCCACACTATGAGACAGTACGTTCTTCATGTGAGTTTTTGAAATAAAAGATGAAATAAAAAAATTTTTCTTTGTGATCCAAAAAGCCATTAAAAAACACTGTCTGCTTTTAAAAGGCTTTTACTGAAATGACCTGACAGAGGGATATACTGAGTATTTTGAACAGCTAGCTCAAGCTTATCACTTTAGGACTAAAATTCCACATGTTAATCCTGAAAAAAAACAAGGTTAAAATTTCTCAGTAAGACCAAACTGAAGAGTAAACAGCTTATTTGTCAGAAGTTTGAGTCTTTCCAAACACTTGATGCTTTTTTGCACTATGAACAAAAGAAATTAATGCTATATTTTAGGAGGCATATTTGAAAACCACATGTAAATATAGAAACAGCATGACAAAATATTTTTCAGATCCAAAAGCAACCAAATTCTCGGTTTCACCACTATTTTCCCCAAACTGGAGCATTCAATCTTCTGCAAGAATAACTCGGAGGCCCTGCGGGTTTGGTTCCAGACCAGCACAAGAAAGCAAATATTGCCATAAGACAACGCACACAGATTTTTGGTTTCCCGCTACTGTACTGCAGTGTATTAAACACGCAATAGCCTTATGTCTAAAAAAACAGTGGACATACTTTCATTTTAAAATAATGCTGTTGGGAAAATGGTGTCAGCGGACTTGATCAATGCAGGGCTGCTACAATCTTCAATTTGTAAAAAAACACAGTATCTGCAAAGTGCAAAAACGTGAAGCGCAATAAAACGAGGTACGGCTGGACTTAAGAATGCTGCAGGCTCAGGGACCCAGCGCCTAGGGAACCCAGGAGTCCTCAGTGAGAAAGAAGTCACCTCTCTCCAAGGGTTGGTCGGATCCACACTCCATGGGATGAGCAGACCTGTGATCAAGGTCATGGAAGCTCTTGACATCATCGGTTCATGTTACACTTGGAATCCCAGCCAGGAGCAATGCACAACTCATTCCCAACAAAAGAAATTGTAGGTTAAGATTTTCTGACTCAGAATGTAAAAGGCTGAGAAAAGAAACCGTCTGAAGGTTCAACTACTGAAGGCTTAGCTCTCTTTGCTACATATCAGGTATCTTTGTTAATACCACTGCCCTCACTGATGTGTACCTAGGAAGTGTCCTTGCTGAAAGAAAACATAACGTTTTATAAATTAAATTGGGATGCATTATTTTCTTTAACCCAAACTCCAGCCCCTTTGCTCTATCCATGGAATTGGGATGATTCTGTGCACTGGAAATCTGGGCACTTCTGAGCCTTAAACAGTCAAACAGCAAAGACGGGCCCCAGTGCCCACATTTAGGTCACTCAGAGACGCAGCTGAGCAAAAACTACACATGTGACTGTGCATTTGTGAATTTTATGGGCCTTTTCTTTTTGAATCTGGCAGTCAAAGTAGTCATCCAGCCAACTCGAAGATCTCCAGGGAAAAGAGACGCATGTGCATAAGCGCAGAGAGTCAGAATAAAGCCGTTAGCATCTGGGTCTGATGCGCTGTGGGCCCGCTCTCTGTTTTGCCGTGCCGAGCTCTCCCAGCTCTGGGTACCATCAAGCAGCAGGCGTTCTGGCCTCTGAGACACATGGTGCCCCAAGGTTGGCTCTGGGACAGGTCGGCCCCAAATAGAGACCTCGCATGCAAACAACTAAGAACAACAATAACAAACGAGCAACAACACACAGGCCATCCCCTGTAGGAAAGGGGAAGAGTGAGGCCTTTACACTCACAGCCGCCCTGTGATCAAGCTGTGAATCCAGGGCGCTCCCTCCCGCCAGGACGCCAGGGGAAGAGCGAAGGGTCAAAAATGGACCACCAGCCCTGAGCTCCTAGAGGCTTCGTTTTTCTAAAATTGTGAGTGGGGGGGTCCCTGGCCAGGGGTGAGGTGGGCCCAGCTGTGTGACTCCTGGCCCAGGCCCTCGAAGGGACGCTCCCGTCGGCATTAACGTCTCTTTCCACGCTACCCTGGTGCCACCCAACCTTCCAGCGGGCAGGGGGTTCACACAGAGGCAGGGATGGGAACGTTGGGGGATGGAAAGAAGGAAGGCTCGGAGTCCAAACGCACACATATTCCAAGCAAGGGACTCAGGGCACAAGACAGCCGGGGCCCCGGGCCGTGGAGCTGGTGTCGGGCCAAGGGCTCAGACTGGGACACGGAGGGGCAACGGGACAGGGGCAGCTGAAGGCCTGCGGGGGAGCCGGCCGTGTGCTGCCAGGGACCCCACTGCCCAGGGCCTGCCGTGCCTCGCAGCTCGGCGTCACGATGGGGAAGGAACAGCCCCTTGAGAGCTGCTTACCCCCCAGGACCCCAGTCCTCTCCAGATGCCCCGTGTTGGCCAGCCTGGAGATGAGCAGAAGCCGCGTTAGAAGCCCCCTAGCAGACTTCTCCCCGAATGGTACTTCCGAGCAGCATTTCTACACTGTCCAAAAAGCTTCCATATGAAATCAGGTGGTGCTGTCCAGAGCCAGACATTCCAGAACAGCAGGGATACTTCCTCAGACGGAATTTATTTTAATTATATTTAACACGATGACTGCAGTGGCCACTGTGTGGGGGAAAGACAGTCTCCCCCGTTTACCAACGGGAGACGCAAGTCAGAAGCTGATGGAGGATGGTACTTCCGAGGGTCTGCCTCTTAGGGCCAGGGTTTCTTCACTTGACTAATCTTTTCCTTCCCCTCAAATAAACTCCATAAAGATCCTCTTTAAAGTGCATGGTGGGCTTCCCTGGTGGCGCAGTGGTTGAGAGTCCGCCTGCCAATGCAGGGGACACGGGTTCGTGCCCCGGTCAGGGAAGATCCCACATGCCGCGGAGCGGCTGGGCCCGTGAGCCATGGCCGCTGAGCCTGCGCGTCCGGAGCCTGTGCTCCGCAACGGGAGAGGCCACAACAGTGAGAGGCCCGCGTAGAGCAAAAAAAAAAAGTGCATGCTTAAAAAAAAAATTAAAAAGTGCGTGGTGCACACGCAGTCCCAGCGTCCTGAGAACAGTGGTAGCACTGCCACCACCACGAATGACACACCTCACACTTGCAGACAGCTCAGGATGATGCGTCCTGCCTCTTACAGTTGGCCTGCCTCTCTCCACCATCACCCCTATTTTGCAGAAGGACAGAGGAAGCCAAGGGGCAAAGGTAGGCAGCTCTCAGGGAGGAGTTCAGAAGAGCAAGCCCTACGGAGACGCCCCTGTCGGAGATCTGGGCTTTATCCCGAAGCAACCTTGACTCCATATGAGTAGATTACTGAGATTCCTAGAGCAGGAGATACAGAGGTGGAGAGACACAGAGATCTGTAGAGAGCAGGGTTTGTGAGGGATCTGTTCTCTGTGAAATAACAGTTCCTTGCGGTCCAAGCAACTTAGCAGCTGTTCAGAGCGAACGGGGCAGGCGGTGCGGGGAGAGGGCACTGAGTTCTTGAGAAAGAAACTCCATTTGGACCAGTTGGCTCCGAAGTGGCTGGTCGGCCTGCCCAGCCCACAGTGAAATAGAGATCAGGATTGAAGCAGTCAACATTTTCCCTCCGTCACATGAACAGACAGACCCGCTGTCCACAAACACTGGGGCCCCTGCAGGTTCAGGCTTGGGCTGGAGAGAAAGTTGCTGTCTACAGACTCTGTTTCCCCCTGTGGCCTGTGCCCCACGCCCTGACCCCCTGGGAGAAGGCCACCCGACCCCACCTTCCCGATCTCAGGGCCCAGGAACCAGGCCGGGTTGGGGGCTGATTCAGTGACATGAAGGCCTTGCCTGACCCACCTCCTGGCGCATGGAAAAGTTCCAGAGCTCATTCATACTATGATGTAAATAGCTTATATCTTCCCAAATGCATTTACCTTTCGGAGGGCAGCAAAGTTTTAAGCTAAAGACGTATGTCCCTAAAAATCAGGGGAAGAGTCAGACTTTCCTTCATTTCACGTATAATCAGCCCAAAGGTTCCCAATACTCCCTGAAGAAGTGACACAGAGGAGGCCGGAATGACCCTGGCAGAGAGAGAAGAAGGAAAAAGGCACTGGACAGGGCCTCGTGCTCTGCCCCAGGGCCCCCTCTGAAAGCCTTGCTCTCCCACCAGCCCTCCCGCTGGTGGCCTAGCAGCCTTCGATCTTGCGGACCTGCACTGACACCGCAAGTCCCTGCAACTGAAAGATGCCATTTCAAATGCAAAAAGGCAGTCACTTCAGCAATATTGATTGCCAGCTGCCAGCGGCCGCTTCCCTCGGCCAAACACTGAGTGACTGCTGTCACAGGCGGCCACAGCCCAGTGGACAAAGGTGACAGGGCATCTGGCTACACACAGGACGCCTGTCTGGACAGCAGCATGGGCCCAGCGCCCACGAGGAGCAGGGTGATTGCAGCCACGTCACAGCCCTGCTGACACTGCTGCCTCCCTTCCACAGTCACCGGGCTCGGGGCTCCCTGCGGGCCCCTCCCCAGGATCCGCTCCCCTCCTGGGCTGGACAAAGCTGAGCTCACCCTGGGCTCTCAGGAAGACGCTGTAGCGACGGCACAAAAGCAAGATCAGGTGGGGGACCTCACCCCCCCTGCGTGGGCTCGGGGAAGACAAGGCACTCTGCTCCTGCAGCCCACCTGCCAAGCTGCTCAGAAGGGAAGGCCAGCCCAGGGGTGCAGTGTGCTGGGCCAGTGGGACGATCCACAAGGCCGGCTCTCACGGCTCCCCCAAGGCCAGCAGCAGATGCTCTGGCCACTGACGTACTGATGGGCTGGTTTCCCTCCTCCCCGAAGCCCTCTGGGTCCTGCCACTCTCAATCAGTCCCAAATACTCCCCGGAGAAGGCAGGTTCAGCGCGGCCCAGCCCACCGCCTCCTGCAGTGGTTCTCGGACCAGCTCCCTGGCTCTTACCGGCCCCGGCGTAGCCTGCTTATTCAAGGCCCAGCCACAGAATATATATTGGTCGCCATAAATAAAGTGAGAGACTGGACATACAAACAGACCATGGCCAGACGACAGATGACAGTGGAATTCTGACCCACGACCCCAGCAGTGACCAGCCCAGGAAGCCAAACCACAGCCTCTGCCGTAATCAGCCCAGAAAGGCCAAGACGGGTCAGTAACTGCCAGCTTCTCTCATGGTTGCTCCCGCTTCCAGTGCAGGACCAGCCAGAGAAAGTCAAATACGCCCCGCAGACACATCCCACGCGATGCTCAGCTTCCAGGGAGCGGCCTCTGGCTTCCCCGGGCCGACAGCCTCCAGTCGGGGCTCACGTGGAGCCCCCTGCCTTTCTCCACCGTAAAGCTCGCCCACTCCTCTGCCTCCTTTGCGGCTCTGCCAAACACGAGGGACGGTGGCCGAGCCCCTTGCTAGAGCCACCGCTGAACAAACAGCGTCTATTTGTTCTCTTTTGGGTGGTCTTCATTTACTTCCAAAAAGTACATGCAAGGACCTCAAATAATTCACTTTAGCTACTCTCTATCTTAAGAGGGTGAGAGGACAAATCACCAACTCGGAGAAAATATTTGTAAATTACATATCCGATGAAGTCCTTATATCCAGAATACACAAAGAATCCTCAAAACTCAAATGTAAGTAAACAAACAACTCAATAAAAAATGGACAAAAAACGTGAACAGACGCTTCACCAAAGACGATATAAAAACGGCAGCAAACACACGAATAGACATTCAACATCATTAGCCACCAGGGAAAGACAAATTAAAACTACCGTATAGCACTTAGAATGGCCGGGAAAAAAACTACTGGTAATACCACGGATGGGCAGGCATGTGGATCAGCTGGAAGTCTGATACGTTGTTGGTAGAGATGCAAACTGGCAGCCACTTTGGAGAATAGGTTCACGGTTCCTCATAAACGTAAACACACACTTACCATGTGACCCAACAGCCCCAGTTCTAGGGTTTTGCCCAAGAAAAATGAAAACTATGTTCACACAAAAAATCTGTACCCTGATTGCTTAGAGCCATTTATAATTGCCCAACTGGAAAACAAACTGCAATCCATCCATATTAAAACAAACTAACAAAACAGTCATGGATGCATCTCAAATGCCAGTGAAAGAAACTGGACCCAAAGGCCGTATCCTGTAAGATTCCATGTATACGACATTCTGGAAAAGGCAGAGCTATGGAGACAGAGAACAGAACAGTGGTTGTCAGGGGATGGAATAGAAGAAGCGATTTACTCCAGAGATGCAGCACAAGGGATTATGGGGGCCGATGGAACAGACCTGTGTCTTAATCGCGGTAGTCACATGACTCCAGGAAACGTCAGAACTGTCCACCACAAGAAAGAAGTTTACTGTATGTAAGTTTAAAGGGAACTAAGTGACATTTTTAAAAATCCTCTCTATGGGCAGAACTTTCAGGACGCTCATTTCCAGCAAGGTTTTGAAGGGCAATCACAGAACTCTGTAGTCACACATTGCATGTTGTATGTTAAAACGCCGTTAGTAAGTCAGTCAAACGCTAATTGCAAAAATGGAAAAAAACAGTAAGTACATCCACTTCCCATCAGCATCCTATCCCATCTTTACCACCCGCGCCCCCCCCCACAGCACATTTTAAAACCTACTGATTTACTTGTATTTAGAACACGTATTGTTTTCTGATGACAAAGGTAATACACACTCACTATAGAAATATTAAAAGAAGATACAAATAATACCAACTGTACCATTGCTAACTAACCTATGATTTTCTTTTTCAAAATACTCATTTTTTTCTTGAATGAAGTTCTTATTATTACCATTAATGAAACACTAAATATCGCTCACCACAAATAGAAGGTATCCGTAAAATGAACATGACTTAAGTAAAACAGTTTAACTATATTTTAAAAGATTAGATTTTTTAAAAGAAATACAGGTCATGATAAATCTAAATAATTCCCCTAAAACACGTACTGGCAAGTTACCTCCTCAGTGAGAAGGATGGATTTCTTCACCATCAGTCGTGAGTGATGGGCTATTCGGCTTCCAGTCGGTTCTCAAAGTGGAGGGTTCAGCAGCACCCCCAGAGGACCTGCGAAAACAGACGCAGGGCTGGTGCCACCCCTGCCAGCGTTTCTGATCCTGTAGGCCTGAGGCAAGGTTTGCGAAGCTGCCCTTTTAAAAGATTCTCAGGTGGGGTGGCGGCCGCTGGTCTGGGGACCCCACTTTGAGAATCTCTGCTTTAGGCACTTCTGTCTTCTAGATGATTCCAGTTTTCAGAATGAATGTAAGTTAGTACCAAGAAAACCAATTCCCATTTTTACATTCTCAGAAATAGTCAACCATCTCACCTTGGTCATGTTGGACACCGAGAATTAATCCTTAAGCCAAATGGCATAAGGAACTTTGGGTTTAGGCAGTCTCCAGAGTCTGCTCTTCTGAATAAATAATTCACCACATCCTGGAGGTGATGAGAATTTGTTCTCTGTCCACTCACCACTCCCGTCGAGATGGGGAAAACACCCCTGAATACCTTTCAGCAAGTCTTTCAAGTGTGTCTTCATCATGTTCAAAATATTTTTAGTGGGTTCTTCAGATGAGCTCCCCGCCAGGTCATCTGAACCAGGAAGCGACTCTCCTGCCAGCCACGGTCGCCACCTTCTCCTGTCCCGCGCGTGGAGTACTGACGGTGGCTTAAGCTGCCTTCTAGGGATGAGTGTACGTTGTTCAAATGAGCTAATACGTCTGCAAGATTTGCTAATTTGCAAAGCCAGCTGTAATCGTGCATACGATCTCGCAATTGGGAGGTTTCATCCAGAAAGCTCTTGAAACACAAATAGAGTGAAGACTTTTTCAAGCTAAGGCCAAGAAGCCTCGGTGCTAAAGAGAAGTTGTCTGTAGTCAGTGCCATCTCGCCGGTGGCCTCCTTGTACCATGACTGACAGTTCAATTGCTTTGCTGCACTCTCCTCTCCAGTCCCAGCTCCTGTCGGGGGTTTCCCCGTGGGCTTCAGGGAGGAGGTGTCACACCCAGAGCATCCGTTCTGCATCTGTGTGTCAGGGAGAGGGCTGAGACCTGCACACGGCATCTAAGGGGGGTCCCTACAGGAGCCTCATCCCAAGTGGAAATCACCAAAACACCATCCCTGAAATATGCTCATTACACGTTTTTTTCTAAATTCATTACAATACATAGGACTATTAACCTATCTTTTGAGTTCTTCACATGCTAAAATCCATTTCATACCATCAGCGGTGAGCATCAAGTCCTCACAGTATCTCATTAAAATATTCATGCTTCCCGAATAAGTGCAAGAAAAATATTCAGGAGTAGCCAGGTCACAGACAGAGATAAAGATGACCCCAGGAGAAGAAAACCTAATGAAGCCATTACAGTCTTATTAGAAAGAATCCACTGAGCCAAGATTCAAGAAATATGTCCATTTCCACATTTATTTGTAATGGATTTGGTCACTGCATTCCTTTGCACACTCTGAGTAATAAATGATAGATGGATGGATAGAAGGAAGGAAAGAAGGATGGATGGGTCAATGGATGGATCGATGGTTAGGTGGATGATGAGTGAATGGAGGGATGGAAGAAAGGAAGGGAGGGAGATGATGCAGAATCATCACTACATCTGGAAGCAGATGGGCCTCTCCTGTTTGATCGTCATATAACATTGCTCAAGTCATTTTTGCTCTCTGAGCTTCAGTTTCCCCAATTTTAACAAAAAAAAAATACAATAATTACTGCCCCACTGAACATTTGAGGTTATTATAAGAATGATATTAATAAAAAGAAAGGGATTATTGAGATATACATTTATCCATTGGCTTAATTTCCTTTCTTGTTTTGTTTTATTTAAACTTTGGCTGATGTGAACTATAGGCTCTGTCCATCGTTCACAAACGATTCACTAGCGCGCTTAATCCAAGCCACTGGCGACATGACAATTTACAGAAAAAAATCAGCCCGAAGGTGACAACAATAGCTATCGTTATATGAGGACATCCTAGGCGTCATCCAATGTTCAAAGTGCTTAACTACTACTGACCCATTTAGTCCACAAACAACCCTTTGAGGTAGGTATTATTATTGCATCTATTTTCCATGAAGGATTAAGACACAACAATATTAAGCAACTTGCCCTGAGTCACAAAGTTGGTGAACACAGAGCCAGGGTGCAAACTCAGCGACCTGGCCATTATGAGCATGTAAGCACCACAAGCTCATATCTGGAGTCACACAGACCACACAAGCTGCACGACCTCATTTAGACTATAACCTCCTTTCTCATCTATAAAATGGGCATAGGAACGTTATCTATTTTACACAATTTTATGGATTAAATAAGATGCACATGTAACCTGATTAGCACTTCACCTAGCATATAAGAACTAAAAAACGTTTGAATTTTGTTTTAATATTTATAACAGGCCACTCTCAGTCCCCTAAAATACTGAGCATAGGCAAACCTACATATATGGACACCCATCCAATTCATTTTCTGCTGAACAGAACGTTGGGAGCTGTTAGAACTCTGTGTATGCACGTGTGTGTGTGTGTGTGTGCATGTGTGCGTGTATGCATGTGTATGCACATGTGATTGAGTGTGTGCATGTGTGTGCATGTGTGCATTTTTCTCCAGCTGAGCTGCTACCATTATCAATCAAGAAGAAACTTTGAAACCAAAACCAAAATGCTAATACACTTCTGCAGCTGTGCCAGGAATTTGAATAAAATGTGTTCCCCTTTCAGAGAGGACTTTAAAATGCCTGAAATCTCTCAAACGGAGGACCAAGGGAGGTGTTTTCTGAATCCTTATCCCACTGCCACTTTGTCAAACTCACCCAAACAGTTCTTGGGGATTTCATTGGAGACTAAATCGGCAGAAATGAGCTGAACCGTGTTTTCTTCCCCATCTTCTCAAGGAGGCCTGGTGACTCTCCCACCAGGTCTCCAGCAGATGGGGTCACCAAGGAGACCACTAGGAAGCCTCCTAAACCCAAACGCAGGTCCAAATAATTCACTCACAGTTCAGGCCAATCTTTGTTCCAGATGGTAAGTGGAGGTGGGCGATTCAACTGCGATCCCAGCTTTTTCAAACTGTGTTCTCTTACATATTGGTCTCCCGCTGCTGCTGTAATAAATTACACAAACATAATGGCTTAAAACAACACAAATGTATTATTTTATAGTTCTGCAGCTCAGAAGCCTCACACGGGTCTTGCTGAGCTACAATCAGGATGTCTGCAGGGCTGAGCTCCTTCTGGAGGCTCTGGGGGAAGAAACCATTGCCTTTGTCTTTTCCAGCTTCTAGAAGCCACTCGCATTCCTTAGCTCATGGCCCCTCCCTCCGTCTTCAGGGCCGGCAAATGTGGATGGAGTCCTTGTCCTGCTGCATCACTCTGACCACCTCTTCTGCCTCTCTCTTCCAATTTTAAAGACCCTGTGATTATTTGGGTCCACCTGGATAAGCCAAGATAACATCCCTATCTTAAGGTCAGCTGACTAGCAACCTTAATTCCATCTGCAACTTTAATTCCCCTCCACCATGTGACATGGCGTATTCCCGGGGTCCATCTTTGGGGCCGTGACACCACCTCCTAGAATTTACCCACCTCCTTCAATTCTTCCTCCCCCCATGATGCCTCCTCAAGTAAGAGCTCTTCTCAGGGAGAAAGTCTGACACCTAAGAAACACCTGGCAAAGCAGGTTTGAGTCCCTCCTCGGAGTATCTGTTCTTCACAGAGAGACATAGCAACACACTTACGATGGACACCTGGAACCAAGTGTTCAGCAGAAAGAATGAATCTCCAACTGTAGGGTTAAGGGTGGGAGAGTCTTGGGAGTGTAAGTGGGCCTTCAGGGGTGAGTGCTGTGAGTTCAGAGCCTGCACCGACTTCCCCATCATCCATCCATCCATCCAACGTTTACTGAGCACCCACAACCTGGCGCAGACACTACGTGTGCCAAGGAGGTGAGAGAGTCAGGTAAGAGGATAGTCATTCACGAAGCAGCCTGTGGGGAGACATGAATGTGGACTAGGGGCTCCAAGAGACAAAAGCCGCCTGTATTCCTCCTCAGCGCCCTTGTAGCCCAGCAGCTGTAACTACTATGTAACAGGCAGCTGGGGACACACTACCTGTTTTTAACTGCTGTCTTCATCCTTTCGACTTCACAGCCTTAACCCACGGGTGAGATCACTCGGTACCCTCTGCGTTGACATTCATAAAGACGAACACGATGACAAAACTTTTATTCCCTTAGGCCCTGATAAGGCCAAATGTTGTCAAGAAGGACAAGAAACAGTAATGGAGACATCGCCACACAGAGGACCTCAGGGCTCAAGAGAACGCGCACCTGCCTCAGAATCAGATCCCAGTAGGAAGGCGGCCTCCAGCAAGTCTCCCGGCGCACAACATGGAGGTGGTAATACCAGCCGGTAGGGCTGTTGTGCAGATTAAATCGAAGGACAACAGATGTAAAGCATCATCACCTAGTAGGTAGCCATTAAATGTTAGCTTTCTCTGCTCCAGCAGTTACTCACAAATTATCAGCATTTGCTGAATCCTGAAATACCAACGAGTTACTCAAAACCAATCGTTATAAACACGATACTCGCGCTGGCTGTAACTTCTTTCCAGTTTTAGCAAAACCATATAAGAACCACACGGGGACATTTGGATCAAGCAATAGGGACAGCTGAGCTGGGAGCCGTTGCATCACAGGACCCCACCCAAAGCCAGCTGGACTTCACTCCACTTTTTCAAAGTTGCTCCAGTAAAAAGTGGGTAAAGTCAGGCTTTCTTTTCTAAAACCCACCAGTGAAAGCAAAAATGATGGAAAATGAGCTCCCGCTTCAGTGAAGGTAGTAAATGATGGCAACCTCAAATAACACGTGATGGTGGACAGCCACACAGAACCACATCTAGGGTGGACCCTGCATCTCTCTGCAGAGCCAGGACAGCAAACTGATGTCACTGAAAATGAGAGGGTCTTGAAGAAACTGAGAGGAAGCAGAATGGGAAGGAAGGCATTGCTGAAGATGGGTCCTCTGTGGAAACACTCTCGGCTTTTGAATTCCAACCTGGAGAAAAACAGGAGAGAAGGAAAAATGACAGGCAGTTTTGTGACTATTTACCATTTAACCCTAATTAAACAACAACAACAACAAAATACCCACTAAAAATATGAGTTTACTGGGATGCATTCCAAGGGCATGCCAAAGTGAAAAACAGGAAAATGAGGAAAACCTGCTCCTAAGTTAGACGATGATGCAGAACAGATGAGAAACCAAGGTGACTATTTCACTAGCTCACCCCCTCGCCGTGCTGTGGCTCAGACTACCCTTGAGTAACTAGCAGGGCCCATTAAGATCGTTCCCACCGGAAGATGAGCGCTGCTCCTCAGGAAAGGTCTGACAAAGACATGACCCAAGTGAAAATAGAACAGTCAGGAAAAAGGCTGACAAAGGACACGCTTTCAAAGAATTGTTCCAAAGACAGGGGAAAATATCTTCCAGGCAAATGCTTCTTTATATTCTCAGATAAATTTAAGAGAAAACGGAATATGGAAGAAATACCTGAGAGAAGAACTATAAGAGACAAAACAGAGAACATCACAAAATAGAGATAAAAATGAAGAACAGCAGAAGGGGATAAAATTTAAGATAACAAAACTGTTACACAAACGAAAACCTCAATTAAAGCAGCAGGAATCTGAACAGACAATGCCAAGCCTATGGAAGCTTCACAGAATCAACGGAAAGATGAAGGGTTACACATGAGAGAAAGACATCAGGTTCCAACTTAGACTCAGTCAGTTCTAACACAGATGCAGCTACTTCATTCATTCTCCACGCAGTCATTCATTTGTTCCTTCTAAAATTCTTGAATAATTGAGTTCTGACGACGTGCAGGTGCTGTTCCAGGACCCCAGACATAAGCAGTGAGGAAGCCGCCAGCTCCCTAAAGCTGACTTTATCATAAAGACGGGGAAGAAGCAAGGAAATGAACCAAGTTCAGATACTGCCAACTGCTATGAAGAAAACTAATCAGAGTAAGGATAGAGAGAGGGGCTGGGAGGAGGGGTCCCCAAAGGGAGCGGACATGGTGCAGAACATAAAATCCTTCCCAGGTATCATGGAAGGAACTTTCCTAAACTAAGGAAAGACCTGATCCCCAAATCCAGTGGAAAAAAATGATACAAGACTATAAACACTAAGATATATCCGGAGGAAGTGACTGAATTTCAAATATTTTCTTTAGAAAACCTTTAAGGACAGGAACCAGAACAAGGAAATCAACTAACAAAGGTAAATTCCTGCATGACCCGAGATTTTGTGCACACGGTTCAGAGCCAGGGGCCCACAGAACAATTCAGGCTGCACTGATGCTTGAACCTCAGCTGCGGATGGGGGAGCCCCCAGCCAATTTGTTTGTGTCCACGCTGAATAGAAAACTTTTTCTCAGTTATAGCATCCGTGAGCCCTTCGTGGAAAAAAGGCTAGATGCAATCTAGGAAAATAAATAAGGACATTAGGAATGAGAATATGAACTGGTGGTGAGCATTGCATGTATTTAAATATGGAATCAAGATAAAGAGATTGTAAGAATTATGGGGATAAAGCAGAAAGTCAATACTGTTTTATTTTAATCAAAAATACTAAAATTGTAACAAACTAACAATAATCCAGAGATGGGGAGGAAAAAAGAGGATATAAAGCCACATATTTCCCCATCTTTCATGGGTTGGGACAAATCGGTATTATTTGAAGTTGGTCAATCAAGAAATAGAAGCATAAGCAATTTTTTAGCATTATAAAAGTAACCCCTAAAAAAAACTAAAATGAAACCTAATCTTCCCAAATATTTACTAGACAGACTCACTCTCTGGTCCAATTTTCCCTCTGTGGCTCTCTCACACACTCAGATTGTGTGAGCAAAAAAAAGAATACAAAGGAAGCATAAAAAATGGAAACAATAACATAAAATCATGCATAACACCTTCTAAAAATACATCTGTCACAATAGATGTAAACTGGATAAATTCACCACCTAAAAAGTATATTAAATTAAAATTCAAATATATGCTGTTAAGAAACAGAAAGATTGGAAGTAAAAGTGTGCAAACCAAAAGAATATTCATGATGAGTAAAGCAGCTTTCAAAGCAAGACGCCTGAAAGCCTTCACCTCGCGCTGAACACTCACAGCCTCAAGATGCTCTCAGCAATGCCTGAGTCTCCGTCACGTTCCCCTCTTCACTTCCTTCAAAGTGCTATTGACCTCGGTGAATTGTCAAACGTCTTGCTTAGTTGTGGCTTCTTGTCTGTGACATGTACAAAAGCAAGCTGGGAGAGGGTGATGGTCTTCCTTCCTCATCCTTGTTGCCTAGAACAGCACATGAGTGATGGCCAGGAAGTATGTTTTGCAAAAATGAATAAAGAATAGATGTGATTTCAATTACCATTTAGATGATTTGACACAAGAAAATCTGTTCATCTTTGATCAGTAGATCAAAGACAAGAATGTGAGAAACAGATTCATGAAGAAAGTTTATAAAATTGAAAGTTCTTTTCTGATTTAAAAAAAGACTTAATAGGTTAGATTCATCCTTAAATGGTGCAAATGTGCACACACACACACATGCACATGTCCACACACACACACACCCACCCAAAAGGCAACATAATACTTTATGGTGACATTTTGGAGGCCAGTGTTACTCATTCAACATAAGAAATGACTAACGTCTTCTTAAGTCCTTGTATTTTTCTAGAGGAGGACAGAAATATACAGGTTAAAAAGTGAAGTAGTCATCAAAATAACAGAATGTTTACAAACCAAGAGAGCAGAGGAAAAAACTTAAAAAACCAAACAGAAGGCAAAGAATGAGAAAGAAAAAGTCAAAAGAAATTGTAATTATAAATGTTTACTTACTTATTACTACTTAGTATATTGTTTATTATAAACTATAAAAATAAAAATATTTAAAACTCACCAATAAGAAACAACACATGAAATCATTGGGGATATAGCTACAGCAGTATTGGGAGAAAAAAAGAAAGCCTTGACCGCGTATTAAAAAGCTGAAGAAAAATACTCTAAATCTCCAACTCAAGAACTTGGATAAGAAGAGAATGAACCAAACACAGGTGGGAGGAAGAGCGTGCAAAGATAACGCAAATTAGGAAAGCAGAGAATATAGTGTATCTCCAGAAAAAAAAAGTCAAGATACCAAAAAACTACCAGAAATAATAAAATATTACTCATATTGTTGGTCATGAAATTGTTATTGAAAAATCAATAACTTTTCTTTATAATAAATAGATTTCAAAATGTACTGGAAGGGGATTTCTCATTCACAAGAGCAAGAAATCAGATGAGAGTCTTAGGTATAAACGTAAGAAGCAAACAGAAGCACATTGGAAACACATTTAACTAAATGAAGGGACATAAAAAAAGCCTTAAGTAAGTAGAAGGACATACCTCGATAGTGAAAAGACATCAATTCTCCTAAAATTCACAGATTTTAAAAATCAGGAATTTTTTTTTAATTGGCCAAAATCTAAAATGGTCATATGGAAAGAGCCAACAACTTTCGTACGAGAAGAGTAATTGCATTAACAAACATATGATAAAGCTACGTTAGTTAAAGCAGTTTAATACATACACCGTGTGCTAAAATTCATAGAACTGTAGAACTAAAAGAAAATAAATAGAACTAAAAAGAAAAATGAAAAAGAAGCTACTAGAACTAAAAGAAAAAAAATCAATTTCCCTGCATGATTAACTTAAAAAAAAAAAGGCAATATGATACAGAAATAAAAATGGTTATGTAAATCCAGGCAACAGAATAGAGTCTCCAAAAATGAATAAAACATATGGAAATGTTTATGTTCTAATGCTACCATTCAAACAGTGGAGAAGGATGGACAGGTCAACAAATTGTGTCAGGACGACTGACTAGCAATTTCGGGAAAGGGAAAATGAATCCCTACTTCAACACTTTACACCACAATTAACTTCACTTGGGCCAAATACTCATGTGTGTGTGAGCTTTATTGAGATATAATTGCTATACACAAAAACTTGGACATACTTAATGTATTCAATTTGATGAGCTTGAACATACGCGTACACCTGTGTAACCATCACCACGATTAGAGCACTAAACATATCCACCACCTGCAAAAGCTTCCTCTTGCCCCTTTGGGTTTTGTTATTGTTGGTTTGGTTTGGTTTGACTACAGGGGCTATATGTAGTAAGAACACAACATGAGATTCACCCTCTTAACCAATTTATAGGTGGACAATACTGATTTGTTAACTAGAGAGTAGAATGGTGGTTGTCAGGGCCTGGGAGGAGAGTGGAAACGGGGAGATATTCAGTGGAGGTAAAGTTTCAGTTAGGATGAACATGAATAGAATGAATATGTTCCAGAGACCTACAATACTTAACTTTCTCAATGGAAGCGTGATAGTTCTAAAAGAAGCATGGATTTCCCTAATAAGCTAGAAATAGCTAAGTGGTTATAACTGTGCCCCCAAACCCAGATAAAATAAAGAAGACTGATGGTGATGCCTAAATAAAATTTGTCAAATTCATTGAAGCAAAATTTCCATATACTAAGTAAAGAAATGAAAATCTGGGGGAAATGCACACAACACCTATGACGGGTGAAAGGGGGTTTTCCAGAATGTAAGAAGAACAAACACATCTTGTTTGTTTGTTTAAATTTCATCAGCCCAAAAGGAAAATGTCCACAAATATGGATGGGCTGTCGAGAGAAGAAATACCACAAAAGTATGAAACAACCATAAGTCAAGAAATGCACATCATAGCAAAAAGTACCATTTTTACTTACAGATTTGCAAAGGCTTACCAGCCTGTGAATCATCCAGTTCTGGCAGTAGTATGGGAAAGAGGCACTGGTACTTCCTAGTAATAGCTGGACTTGGTGCTCCTTTGAGAAGGGCGATGTGGCAACAGTCCCCCAAATTTAAAACGCACCTGGGCTTTGACCCAGCAATTCCACAAGGGAGACTGAATCTTACCATGCACTCACTTCATAGAATCTCAGAAAGATTCTCTCTGCCTCTCTCTCTCTCTCTCTCTCTCTCTCTCTCTCTCTCTCTCTCTCTCTCTCTCTCTCTCACACACACACACACACACACACACACACACACACACACAGAGGCGTGTTTATTCCAGATGAGATACAGAGAAAGCTTTCTGTACTCAATGCCCTGGTCTTTGCTCTCTACGTGAGTTATTTTAATTTTCGCAACAACTACGTGACATGGGTGTCTTTTACTCCAATTTTACAGATGAGGAGACTGGCTTACAGGAGATGGGTGGCATGGCCGGAGGGTGATAAAGTTAGGATTTGAACTGAGTCTTTTTTATACCAAACTTGGTCTAAAGCACTATCCTTTTTCTTGCTTTCCTTTTGTCTGTAAAGGAGGAAGACTGGAAACAACTTCAACATCTATGAGTAGAGGACAAATTAAAGTTGTTTCTGGAATACTAAGCAGGATTCATTTCCATCAGCTTGAAGGTACGTGTAGATATGAAAAAAAAATTGTCCGGGATATATCAGGTGAGAACAAGAAGGCACAGGGTACGTAAAATGCGGTTCCTCTTGTGTACGTGCCCTGCACACACTTGTGACAGGATAGAAGAAAGTCCTTGTCACGCACCCTCGGGGGAGAGGACCCAGACACATGGGAAGTGGGCTGGTGGCAGGGGGCAGGGGGCGCACTTTTAATTTAGCCTATTTTGTACTCTTTGCTTCCTTTTATAGTGAACGTGTCTTTCTTTTATAATTTTTTTTCAAAAACTAATTTTGAAATAAAGAATAAACATTTCCTGGATACTTCCCCAGGATATGAGTCTGTTCCAAGAGGTCCACACCCAAATCAGGTCTGGTAACATTCTGACAATAGGATTTCTAGAAAGAGAGGAAAAAATGACTTCAAGATGTGATGTTTCCTCATCAACAAGGGGCAACGAGAGCTGTGCTCCTGCCTTGCTGTTGGCCCAGGCCCACAGCATTGGTTCTGGCTGTGATACAGCGGTGCATAGGAAGCAGACTGCTCCCAGGGCTTCAGCTGGGAGCACAGGTCCTATTTTTACAGGGTGTGTGCCAGACCTCTCCCACTCCCATCACTCATTTCAGCAAGAACATGCCCCCCAGCTCAAGAAACAAGAGGCAGGGTCACAGGGCACAAGTATCCTGTGTTTTCCCGATTGGCGCACCCTCCACTCCCTGGGAGGAATTCTACAACTAAAGACAAAACAGTTTATCCCCTTTAAATGAGGGGAGCCTCACAGAGCTTCAAAGGAAAAGGTGCCAAATTTTAAGGGATGGTCCCACGTACACAGCCACCCCTCCCTGGGGAGGAAGATTTTCAAAGAATTAGCCCAGAAACTTCTTGGAGGTGAAAGGGTAACGCACTGGGGACAACCATCCAACCCGATCTGCTGTGGCATTTTTACAAAAGAAATTAGAATTTCATCACACGGGGCTTGTGAGAACATCAGCTATGTTTCAACACCGTGTTCGTAACATAAACATCAGCCATGCGGTCATTTGCCTGTTTGTGAATTTCCATTGCAGATAATTGAAGAACAAACCCCAGTTCAGTTAGGGAAGATATACAGCTCCTTATCGGAGGACTGTAGATGTTCCTCTTAACAGTGTACAGACACAGAGATTAAATTTCAGAGAGAGATTTATTTTGCGCTATTGTCCTGTTATTCACCAGAGGATTGTGCAACGCAAGTAATCTGATCAGAATAATGCATAGGGACATATTTCAGAAAACCAATAATTGTGGTAACACTGAGCTCTGCAAGGTGCCAAAATGAAGTCCAGAATGACGCTCACTCTCTTCCCCCAATTCCTTAATCATAACTTCATGGGATGGCGCAATGTTGTCCATTATAGCACAAGCTGGCATAAATCACTATCGGACTTTTAGAGATTTATTGTAATTTGAGATGTAGAGCCCTTCTCTAGACCCAAAATCAAAATGATATTTTAGAGACAAGCCCTCAGAAGGTTTTACAGCTTTTTTATCTTAAGGATTCTTTGTCCTTGGTCAGGTACCGCAGGTTGTTTTTGTATCACGTTATGAAGCAGTTAAGTCAAACAATGGAAAAATTACTAAAACTGGCTGTATTTAAACTGTTTACTTCTTTAAACTTTTGACTTACCTACGTAAAAGGTCATCTTTCAAGAACAAGACCCAAACAGAATCATTGCCTCTTTGCTTTCCTCAAGCCCTTATGGAATAAACAGAAGCTGTAACAAGATCCCTTTAACCATTTTTTATTCTGCTCATATCGGCAATGATTTTATAACAGCCGGTTGGCCTCTCTCACATTAGCACAATCAGTGCATCCTGGGATTAAAAACCATTTAGGGCCCAAGTCTTAAGCAGACTCCCACACAGCAGTATCATGAACATTATGCATTGTTTCTTTTTACTGTCACCAGCTTTACGGGCTCCACTAAGAAGTAGGGGAGCCAGGTTGTCATTTTTAAGCAGAGAGCAACCCACTTACCAATGTGGAAAGTGGCATCCGACGAGATTGCAATGGTGGCAGGGAAGCAAATGCATGAGCTCTTGATGGCCACCATCCCCACTTTATCATGAAATGGTCGCACACTACATGCCTCTCCAGAGACTTTTCCTGGAAATATTGTCTTTACAAACACCGACTGGTGTCTAAATTGCTTAAGAACAAATATGTTGAGTTGCTGAAAAACCACATTAAGAAGAGCACAGCAATCTAACTAGTGGCTTAGAAGCCTAATCACAGGGGAAGTTGCAGGCAATTCCGGCGAACAGTTCAGTTGCCCATGGATGGATTCTAGGTGTGAGTGGGTCCCAGGAGGACGCACTGCCCACCCACCTCCACTGTGATGGTTCACTTGGTAGAGCAGGGTAGCCTCCACCCTGGGCGTGGTGCCTGTGCAGATGAAATAAACAGGGAAGGTCAGTTACAGCCACACAGCATCTCCTTCCAGGATCTCCCCCCGCATGAAATAGGGTGGAGACAGCGGATTCACTCCTGTGCAACCCCAATTTCCCAACTGTCAATTTCAAAGACAGAAACCGCTCTGCAGAAACTGAACATGGGATAAGATCCGAAGTCACTCCTTTTGTTGTTACCACCAAGTAGAACAGGCATCCCAAAGATGATTGGGCTTGGAATCTAAGGTGAACTTGAATTTGGACAAGACCAGTGGATATTTTAATAAGCTCTCATGCTGGTTTTCTGTGCCCACCTAAGAAGGACTCCACCACTTGTAAACAGTTAACAGGGAAGGAAAGAACTCTATCTGGGAAGTCGGTGTTAGTCTTTAGTTTATCTGTGAAAACAGGAAATGGGTGGTTTCTAGAGAAACGAATGCCTTCTGAGTCTCACACTGTTAAGGCTATTAATCTAGTCTATCTTAGAAATAAATCACATTACCACCTTATATTTACATATTGTTTGACAGTCATTTCCTTATTTCTGCTTCTTAACCATGTGAACAAAGGTAGACATTATCATCGTCATTTTAGATGATAAAACTGAAGCTATGCAAAAATATTGATGTTATTCCTGTTAAAACTGGAAATAGAGCAAAGATGTCTATTATCACTATGGTTTTTGAACATTGTTCTGATAGATTTTCCCAATGCAGTGACATGTGAAATATTAAAAAAATGAACTATTATAAATGAAATGACAAAATTCTTTGCAAGAAATATACCACATACATAGAAACCCTTAGAATTAATTCAAGTTTTAAGTAAAGTAGCCAGAAACAAGTTAAATATAGAAGAATTAATCCCTAAGTTATTAGAAAACAGAATGGAAGAAAATTAATTTCCTAATAGCAAACAAAAATATAAAATTCAAGGACAAATCCCAACAAGAATTGTACAGAATTTGCAACAGGAAAACCACAAGTATTTCCTGAGAAACATTAAAACATTTTATAGAAATAGATCATGGTCATTGATGGGAAGACTGAATACAGTAAAGATGGATATTTTCCCCAATTAATTTAAAAGAGGACAAATGCAGTCGTAATCCCAGTGAATATTGTTACGGCTCCCGACAGAATCATTCTAAAATTTATATCAAAAATAAATAACAAAGAAGCGGTAAGAAATTACGGGGGGAGAAGAAGAACAATGCGGGGAAATTCTCCCTGTCAGAAAGACTCATTTAACTAATGACTTTTTCATTTAAAAGGGAAAATTAAAAACCATGGGAAAGAGACATTTAATAAATAGGGTCAGAAAAAATGCCCAAATGTGTAAAAAAAATTGACGTAAGTTATAGGCACAGCTCATATGATATAACAAAATAAATTCCAGATGGGTTTAAATTAACTCACTAAGAAAATACTAAAAAAATGCAAAAAAATTTAAGTAACACTATAAAAATATATATATATATATATATATATATATATATATATATATATATATGCTGTAAATTCCATGAAGGGAGAATCATGTCTGCCTTTCCAAATAAATGAGAAAACACGAAAACAATGGGGGGAAAACACAAAGAAAATATGGATTGCTGTGATAATTTAAAACACCTTTTTAAAATAGAAGGCAAATAAATCTGGGAAAAGATTGCAAATAACATGATCAAGTTCTTAATATAGAGAGATTTTATTAGTCAATAAGAAAAAGACAAGTTGAGAAAAGTGGAGAACATTTCAAACTGTGGTTTGGGAGCATCAGGAGAGACCCACACTGTGACTGTCCTGCGGCTCTGAGGGCCTGCTGTGGTTGGTGACATAAATTTACACTAGCCTTCATTTGGGCAACCCAGACACAGAAGCATCGATCTGAATACACTTTCAATACTTTGACATCATCATTATCTAGGGATGGTGTTGCTTTACCAAGATTCCTAGATAGAGATACACTTCCACTCACTTTTTGCTAGGCTGAGGTTTGATAAAATCTTTACCAAAAAGAAAAGTTAGAATTTCGTGCTAACTTGGCTCACAAAAATAAAATAGAAAAGTTTCATTTTTCTGTAAGAATTAGTCAATTTATCTTACACGTACATAAAACATTACTCTGCAAGGATGATAAAAATCTATTCAATCATCAATTTTTGTGGTTTAGGCACCAAGAAAAACTCTCCCGTTGCAAAAGCTTCCAAACACACATGCGCACACACACATTATAAAGGAAGCCAAACACGCAATCTGACTTCTCAAAACCGGATACTCTGTTCATGGGTGTTCATAACCTTTGTCTTCAAGCATCTAGAAGGAAGATAAAGCCACTCAAGAGTTAATGAAAATTAATGATGGAAGGGAGACAGGCGACAATAAAAAATTAAATTGACTAATTTACAGGCAAATTTTAGGGAAAAATATACAAAGAAATGGATTAAAAGGCAAAAAATTGTTTTCCTTTAAAAAGATAAAATAATGTAATGGCACGAAGTATAAGGGGGAAAATATGTCTTAGAACTTGTTCTGTATTTCTGATTTACTAGCAGAATAGATGCTCTTAATTTAAAAGTTAGAAAACAGGATTCCGATTACTATGGCTGACTGAAGACATATTATTCTCTCATCCCTATCCAAACCCAGTTTAAATCACTAAGAGAATATTTTTTAATTCATTATAGTACTAGAACTGTACTCCTCAATAGATCAAAACAGAGAAGAAATTCTGGAGGTTACAGAGCACATGGAAATTGATCAATGGCAAATCCCAATAAGTTAGAGTGCCAACAATTCCAAACAGACAAAAAAGAGGGCCTTCATGAAAGTAAGCTTTCCAGGAGAACCCCCATAACACCCCAAGATCAGAGGAGTAAAAAGATCAGGCCATGGACGGTTCAGCCTACAAATTATTTAAAGGCTAGTCCCCAAAGTACTGTGACGAGCCACACCTCCCAGTGTTCACGTCCTTGTGTGGGCACCTCCCTCATCCAATCTGGGTGGCCTGTGACTTGCATTAAATGGTAGGATGGGGATTGGGGAGGACAGGGCACAAGATCTGAGTCTAGCCTTTCAGAGAACTGGCTGCGTCTGTTTCTTCCCTTTTGAAATGTGCACCTTTTGGACTTCCTAAGCTGCCCAGAGCCAGGGCTTCTAAGATCAGAATTTGCATTCACTGCCAAGGTGACATGGGTAACACAGCACAGCCATCAATACCCTTTGGCTTACAACCTCATATAGGAAATGAATAATTAAGTACCATCACACATTGGGGGAAGCAGCATGAAAGAACAGTTCCACTCACAGAGGAGTGAGAAGAGAATAAGAATGAGAGCAGAAGAAAAAGTTAAAATATGTCAAATGAATGAGCTTAAAAGAATATGAAAGAATACCTATTAATTTAAAATAGGATCTAATAAAATTTGTGGATATTAAAAATATGATTTCCAGGATGAAAAACTCAAAAAAAAGAATAATTAGGCAAAGCTGAATATCAGATTAGGAAAGTGGAAGGTTAAGAGGGTATCTCAAAACTCAGTCCAAAAGGACAGAGGGGAAACATATGAGAGGAAATTTAAAAGAGGGCCAGGACTGACTCAGAAGCTCCAATGTCTGTCTAATAGGGTTTTCAAGGGAAAACAAAGATGTTGGAAGGGAAAAAATAAGCAAAGTGTTAATAAAGTAATTCCCCCTGTGTTGAAAAGTGTCTTGAGTTTGGGGGATTTTTTCTTTTGTTTTGCCTTATTGAGAGCATTTACCAAGAGCTGTACAAAAAGAATGAAAAATGACCCATTCCTAGATTTACCCTAAAAGTTTCCAGAAAGAAAAGAGCAGGTTATCCACAAGAAGCAAAAAATCAAGTTGGCATCAGCTGTCTCATTTTCAATAAAGGCCTGAGAAGGTAACAAAGCAATGTTTCAAGGACAAGGAATAAGAATTTTGTACCTAGCATTTCATACCTAGCCTAAATGTCAGTCATGTGTAAGGCAAAATAGAGATACTTACGTTAGGCAACTGGGACACTTTCCCAACTTTTTAGAAGAGTTACTTGAACATTTACACTGCAAATTTTGAAAAATGAATCTAATAAAGATGAAGATACTGGATATAAGATATAACAGTGAGAAAAATAACCAAAATGTTACAACTTTAGAAAAGAATTAGTTTTATAATATAGCCATAGATGGTATGGTTTTGAAAAAGTAAAAGCAAAATGCTAATAACAATTAATATGAACCTAAAATTCTAAATTACAGCAACAAAGTATAGGAGGTGGAGGAATCGAGATCATAAGAGTGTCTAGTCATATTTGAGGAAGCTGAAATTTAATACTAGACCCAAACGATCAAGACAGAAAGGATATTTAAGACAAGAAATTATATTTTATATAAAATCACAGTCCTTTTGGTTAATAGTATAAACTCCCACACATTGAACGTAACATCAGAATACACAGAAGAGTATATATGTATATAACATATACGTGTGTGGGTACACACACATATATATAACACAGAATGTAGATAACAGTATATATATATCTATAACAGAATATACAAAATATATAAAAAAAAACAGAAAAAACTGGCTTCTTCACAGAAACAGAGGGAGATTTTAAGGTACCTCTTAAAAATTACAAAGTGAAAAATGAATAGACAGGAGATTAAAATATCAACTTAAAAGCATGCTCGAAAAGGCATAAAGAGAGCTTTGCCCACAACAAATAGAGAATCCATACATTTTTCAAACACTTGTGGAATATTTATTTTAAAATTTTGCCCTAGTTTTAGTGCTTAAAGAAAATTCAGTAGATTCCACAAAAGTAGAAATCACAGGGACCACATTCTCTGAATCCAAAGCAATAAAACTAGAAAGCAATAACCAAAGAAAGGCCCTAAAACATCACTACACAAAAACGTGGACCAGAACCTCTGGGTAACTTGTGAATGCAAGGGAAAATAAAAACTGAAATTAAAACTGTTTAATGAGAGTATTCCATGTTGAAACCCAAGAGCACAGGCAAAGCAGTCCTCAGAGGAAAATATAGAGCTTTAATGGATTTTCAGAAAATAAGAAAGACTAAAAGTAAATTAGCTAAGCATTCAATTCAAGGAGTTAGAAAAATAATTTTAAAAAAACCACAACACTCAAGTAAATATGAGGAAATAATTACTGACAAAAAACAGAACTGCCCATTTCTAGTGTCACATATTTCCATTGAAAACAGCTAAAAACAGTGAGTAATTTTAGTACTCCTTAAATGCCTGAAAAACTTGTTGGTATTGTAAGACAGATGGTCAATGGGCACGTGAAAAGATGCTCTACAACACTAAGCATCAGAGAAATGTAAATCAAGACCACAATGCGATATTACCTCAAACCTGTCACAATGGCTAATATCAAAAAGACGACAAATAGAAAGTGTTGGCAAGGATGTGGAGTAAAGGGAACCCTGCGCACTGTTGGTGGGATTTAAATTGGTGCAGCCACTGAGGAAAACAATATGGAGGGTCCTCAAAAAACTAAAAATAGAACTACCATATGACCCAGCAATCCCACTCCTGGGTATATATCTGAAGAAAACAAAAACACTAATTTTAAAAGATACATGCACCCCAATGTTCATGGTGGCATCATTTACAATTGTGAAAATATGGAAGCAATCTAAGTGTCCATCAACAGAAGAATGGATAAAGAAGATGTGGGGTGTATATATATATATATATATATATATATATATATATATATATTTTATATAATGGAATATTACTCAGTCATAAAAGATAATGAAATTCTGCTTTTTGTAATGGCATGGATGGACTTAGAGGGTATTATGCTTAGTGAAATAGGTCAGACTGAGAGAGACAAATACTGTATGATATCACTTATATGTGGAATCCAAAAGAAATAAAACAAACTAGCGAGTACAACAAAAAAGAAACTGATTCACAGATACAGAGAACAAATTAGTGGTTAGCAGTGGGGAGGGGCAAAATAGGAATGGGGATTAAAAGTTACAAAGTGCTATGTATAAAAGGAGTTACAAGGATATATTGTACAGCACAGGGAATATAACCAATATTTTACAATAATATAAATGAAGTATAAACTGTAAAAACTGTGAATCACTATGTTGTACACCTTAAACTTATATAATATTGTAAATCAACTATACCTCAATTTATTTTAAGTAAAATTTAAAAATTTAACCTTAGTGCAAAAAATAACTAAAAATAAAATATGTAGATGCACATGCAGTTATAAAAAATAAAACAAAGAGATCTTTTGCATCCTTTAATGGACAAACAAAAAAACCCACATCAATATTGTAAGGAAATACCAGCCCAAAATCTATGGAAAGGGATCTCAGAGAGGCAGCCCAAGCTCAGGAGACAGAGAATCTTAGAATCATAAGTGTACACACCTACATTCATGGTACCAGTTCTTAATATACTACAATGCATAACTTTGGACCAATAAATTTTAAATGTTGATTAAATGGACAGTGTTTTACAAAATTCTGAGTGCTCCACAATTGACTAAAGAAATGTAGAAAACCAGAATACACCAATATCTACAAAAGAAATCAAAAAGTAACCACACATGTACCCCACCTCCCCCCCAGGACCTAATCTCCCAGGTACAGCGATTTCCTGCACTATTTAAGTTGCCCCTTGGACAGAGGAGGTATATGTCTGATACATGTATTTTTACAAATTCCTCTTGGAATTGTTTGTTCTTTTCCAGCCTTTTGAGTTCTAATATAACTCGTTTGTTTCCATTTTTGGTGATAGATCTTCCTGCGAGTTTTGTTTAGCTGTATCCCATAGATCCTGATACACTAAGTTTTCCTTAGAACAGTTTTAGAAATTCTGCAAGTTTGTTTATTTCCCCTTTGACCCAAGAGTTGTTAATAGATGGTTTTGTTTTTCCAGGTGAAAGTGACTTTTGTTTTTTATTTTCTTATTAATTCCTGGTTTTATTGCATTTAGTCAGTGAGGGTGGTGTGTATTATTTACATTTTTTGGAATTTACTGAGGTTTTCTTTATGGCCTAATATATGGTAATTTTTTTGGTGAATGTGTACTTGGAAAGCAGGTATGCTCTCTATGATGGGGGTACAAAATTTGAAGTATATCCACAAAGTCTACCTTATTTTCTGTGTTGTTTGGTCTTCTACATAATGAATAAGGTAGGTGAGTATTATCCACACTGATTTTTTTGCCATCTTGATCTGTCTAGGACTGAAAGGGTAAATTGCCCTACTGTATATGCCTGTCTATAGCTCCTACGCCAGTGAACCCCTGTTCATTTCTTCTTTCCTTTCCTGTGGTTTCTGTTATATGAGGGTCGCATCTGTGTAATCTAATGCATATATACGAATAATATTTATATCTTCATTGTGAAGTGTGGCTTTTAGCATTATAATATATCCTTTTTTTTACATTTAAGTCTTATGGGGCTGAATTCTACCTTGTCTATTATCAAATTGCAACACCTGCTTTCTTTCAATTAGTATTTGCATCCTTACCAGCATTTTATTTATTTTGCTCAATTCCTTTGTATTAGGCACATCTCCTGGATACAGCTTTGAGTTGCTGCTTTGTGAGCCAATCTGACATAATTCTTTAAATGCGTGAGTTACGTTTACTGATATAACAATATGTTGAGTTTGGTTCTTTCACGTAGTCTCATGTAATATATACACGTTTATATGTACGTATGTATGTGTAGGTATATTATGTATATCATGATTCACACAGATGCATATTCAAAGCCTGTCACTATATGGTCCTGTTCTCTACTATTCTGGTATTATTTACCAGACTTGGTATTTATGAAGGCTTTTATTTCTCTTCTAGTGTTTCTCTTGTTACTAATAACTTTGCATGATAGCCCCCGTCTCCTCTCTAGATTAATCAGACAATCTCAATATAGCCAGGTATAAACAAAGCTGAATATCCGATTTTGCAAGAGAATTAGACTCGAAGGCATCTATTTTAGATTTTTAAAAAAAGACATCTCTTAAGCACCTAAAATGATGCATAGTTAGTTCCATCATGGGAGAAGGGAGAAAATCAAATCATTTTCCATATGGCTGAATTTCTCCCAGAATCCTGATTAAAAATCGTTCTCAATTATGGCAACAGACTTTAACTGGTAACTAGTAATTCTGTCCCTTTTCTGTTCCTCTTCCCCCAACCACCAAATTGTTAGAAGCTAGCAGCAGTGTTAATCTTCATACTCCTAATATACGTAAGATGTTACTACTTGATTTATCAGTTGCAACTGACATTTTACTCTTAGCTAATACCTACCGGGTAACCGAGCAGTGAGTCTGTCTACTCTCCTCTTTCTCCTCGTGTTTTTTCTTACATCGTTTCAGCATCGTCAGAGCACACAGCACAGGACTAACTTGTCATCCTTATTTGCATCTTTCAGCCTTAGTCCTGCAGTTAAGTATCTTCAACACCTTCTGAAACGCTTTATGCCGAGTCTTTCCTAATTACTTTGTGGTTGCCTGACACCCTCTCTCGCATAGACTCTTCCCAGGAAGGACGCACAGGAACGCTGTCCTTGAGTTCTTGAATGTCCGCTGCAGTTTCTCTGTGGCCTCTGCACTTGAAGGAAAGCCGCGTGGCTTGTGAAATCCTCCCATCACACTTTCTTTTCTTGACAATCTTTAAAACGTTGCTTTCTTGCATAAAGTGTTTCTGTTGGGAAGGTTGACACCACTCTCATTTTCTTTCTCCTACAAGTTATTTTGACATGTTGCCTGGATTCTCAAAGAACGTTTTCCTTATTTTTCAAAGCCCAATAGCTTTCCTAGGACACATCTAGGGCTCTTCCATCCTGGGTCAACTTGCTCACGTATGCAGCACCCTTTTCAGTATGTAGACTAAAGTCGAACTCTATCTCAGGAAGCCATGAATGGCTGAAAACGTGGACTCTGTGTGGCCACTGCTCTGTCTCCAGGTCGAGTCTGGTACTAGAATGTGTCTCAGTCTGGTTCTGGGTTTCCTACGGCAGGTCTTACCCTCAGGACAGTCTTGTCACCTGTTGGTTTTGGGTTTGGTTGTTGGAACGTTCACCGGGAGGCTCCCTCTAGGCCTCCCTGCTCGCTGCCTGCGCCTCTCTGCCCTCCGGACCCCACTGTGCCTGCCCTGCTCAGCTTGGCTTCTGATCCCGCGTTCTCCCTCAGAGTGAGGCTCTGTTCCTCTCAGCGCATTTCCTGCTCACCTGAGATGCCCAAGGGCTAGGCTGTTGAAGCAGCTTTGTGGCCCAGAGCCTACCTGTACAACCATTTCTGCTCCCCCAGCAACATGATCTGAGAACGTCTCCCAGCCTGGCCAACTGTGACTACGTTTGCACATTCAGTGTGAGATGCTTGACTGACAACAGAGGCACGCCCTCAGCCCATCTGCAGCACACAATTGATGCCTCGCTGCCTTGGCTGGGGGTGGTTTGGCCAGCCCCTTCCGTATTCTGGGGTTCAGCTGGAGTTTCTTTGTCACCTAGTTTTTGTAGTCTGCAATCTTACGTCCTTCACTACCCTATTTTGTTTCCTTGGGTTGCAGAAAGCATCTTGGGGAGATTCAAAACCACACTGAGGCTATGACTCCAATGCCACAGTCTAATAGATTTTTTTTAATGTTGATAGAATGAATTATG
This sequence comes from Tursiops truncatus, assembly GCF_011762595.2. NCBI lineage: Eukaryota > Metazoa > Chordata > Mammalia > Artiodactyla > Delphinidae > Tursiops > Tursiops truncatus. The sequence continues at coordinate 3,293,641 of NC_047049.1, read as the reverse complement.
GTCTAAAAAATCTTTCAATATTTCATAGTTTACCTAAGAAAATACCAAAAACTTACATATCGTAATAACCGTATTGAGTCTTTACATCCAGAACCTAGTATGTCCTTTTATTCATTCAAACCTTATTTTTATATTTCTTGGCAAAATCTTGTGGTTTTCTTCTTTTGTTTCAATATTCATCTTCTTAATATTTTTTCCTAGGTCAGTATTTTATTCTAGGATGCTTTTGTGAATAGGAACACTAATTATGTTTTCCACTAATGTGCTAACTGCTTACAGATCATATGTAAGATTGCTATTGATTTCTATATATTTTTAGGAAAAACATACATTTATATTTCCTTTTATATTTCCTAGATAAAAGATATATTTCCTAGATAAAAGATTTCCTAGATAAAAGATAAAAGATAGCACAAATATAAAGATCAAACATGTTTATTTGTTGAAATGAAATATCAACGGGGAATTTAGAGAATATTATTTTAATGACCAATTTTCAAATCAAAAGATCTTTTTTATTTTATGGTTTATGGTCATAATCATCAGATAAATCACAACTGATTTAATCAGTAGAATTTAATCAGGAGAGATATGCGAGAATTTGATCCACTGGTCTGAAATATCTTTGAAAATGACATAATTCTTTGTAATAATGCATTGTTCTTTGAGCAAGCTCTTGTAAATGGCCCCTTTGGAGATGTTCTGAGAAATTGTATCTGTTTATAATCTGGTTTTGGAATTTGAACAGAAGTTTGCATATTAGAAAAAGAAATTCTTTGGAAAACTCACTCTGCATAGTTTTGATTACAAAAATTCTGTGAATCAAATAATGAAAACAGGGGGCTTCCCTGGTGGCGCAGTGGTTGAGAGTCCACCTGCCGATGCAGGGGACATGGGTTCGTGCCCCGGTCCAGGAAGATCCCACATGCCGCGGAGCGGCTGGGCCCGTGAGCCATGGCCGCTGAGCCTGCGCGTCCGGAGCCTGTGCTCCGCAACGGGAGAGGCCACAACAGTGAGAGGCCCGCATACCGCAAAAAAAAAAAAAAAAAAACAGAAAGAAAAAAACACACTTTGGACCATCTGAGCAACCACCATCTGCTTAAATAGAAAAGACCCAGAGAAGATGCACGTACCTCTCTTCCTCCTATTTTCCGAGAACAGTCCAGGGATCACGGATGCTTTTTACAGTGCAGGCTTGTCATCGGGGAAGTACGGGAGGCCTGAGAAGGGCCAGTTCCCAGGCAGAGAGACAGCTGATTCTGGGGTGGAAGGAAAAAACAAGGGGTTTTCAAGAGAAAAGAGAGAGGACCAGGGAGGAGACAAAAACAAAGCAACAGTGGGTCCCAACTTTGTATATAAAGTCAGCTGCGAGACCAGTCAGGCAGGGACACCTCAACCAGCCACAGCCCCCCTCTGCCTCCGTGGGGACATTAGGCCATACGGAGTGATTAAGGCCGTACGGACAATACAGTAAACCACCGGCGGGGTCTGGCTCTCACAGATCATCTTGACTCCAGAGCAGCTCGAAAGCTCTCTGCTGGCACGTGTGCCTCCTCTTAGGCTAAGACCACAGTCACCTAACCTTGAATCCCAGACCCTCACTGACCCTCATTAACCATGGAGTGGACAGTTAGCTAGCTTCCTCGACTACAAAATGAAAAGTTTAGACTACATGAGCTTTCCTACCTCATTTCAAATATCGTAGATTAACGCATATATGTGGAATCTAGAAAAATGGTACAGATGAACCTATTTCCGGGGCAGGAATAGAGACAGACGTAGAGAACGGACATGTGGACACAGGCAGGGAAGGGGAGGGTGGGATGAATGGGAGATTAGGACTGATATACATACACTACCATGTGTAAAACAGATAGCTAGTGGGAACCTGCTGTGTGACACAGGGAGCTCAGCTCGGTGCTCTGTGGTGACCTAGATGGGTGGGATGGGGGTGGGGTGGGAGGGAGGTCCGAGAGGAAGGGGATATAGGTATACACAGAGCTGGTTCACTTCGCTGTATAGCAGAGACTAATACAGCATCGTAAAGCAATTATACTCCAATAAAAAACAGTTACCAGTAACTATATATTTTGAGGTACACTGCCTAATTTACAAAAAATAGCTCATTTCCACTCAGACATTCCATAAGGCTCTGAAACCCATAACGCGAGTCCACGTGGTCAAATGCATTCACCCGACAATTACATACTGAGTGCAAACAACAACCTAGGCGGTATGCGAGCCAATGGGGGTAGAGTAAACAGAAATCTGGGAGGGGCTGCAAATGGGCACAAGGTTTCTTTCTGGGGAGACGGAAATGTTCTAAACTTAGACGATGGTGATGGCGGCACCACTAACAAATAATTGAATTGGGTGCTTAAAATGAGTCAGTTTTATAGCATGTAAGTTATGTCTCAAGAAATCCCTTTTAAAAAGGAAAAGAAAAAACAGCAGCTAGGCCTAACTCTACAATGCTTCCAGAAGGGCAAACAAGAAAGGCAGGTTGGGGAGCTGGGTGTGACAGCAGAGGATTCCACTGGGGATGGTCCTGGACCCGTCCCAACCTGAGTAGTACCAGCAGGTCCCCTGATTCAGTGGTGGCTTGGCATCTCCCAAACATTTCTTAAGCCACACGCTCTTCCTCTACGTCAAGGCCTATGGAGACACTGGCTGGTGAGATAGAAGCTGACTTCTGTCTGTGAGCCAGGCCTCTACCCAGGCTGGCAAGCATCCAACAAACTGTCCACATTGAGAGGCAATTTCTCTCCTCTGCATCCTGTTCCCATCCCCCAGGAAAACGACACCAGGAAGGTAACCCTCTGAGGGTAAGAGGGGGCAAGTATCCTAAGATGGCTACTCATTACAATGTTTGCAATTATTTCAAATTTTGATTTTCATAATAACTCTTCATGGTTGTGTTGACCAGAGGGAAATTTTATTCCCAAATGTGTCCACGTCAAATTTGCCATTATCTTCCAGGGGGAAAAAAAATCAAATGGAAAGACTTTTAAAATGAGATAAAGTTTACTCACTGGAAATTAGAAATGAATATTTATTCTCAGATCTCTATCTGGATGAAAACCTTTTATTTAACACTGGTTGAAAGTGTAAATTATTCACATGTTTACACTTCAATGGTTTCTGTTCTCTAATGATTCCATTTTCTAGAGTGTATTAGTGGTAAGATAATGAAATGCCCCATCAGCTTGGAGTATTAAGTGAACAACTAACTTCAACTTTTTCAACAATGAATAAAATATAGAGAGGCCCCAACTATGCATTTTGTCAGTTTAATGCAATATACAACTAACTTCCCAAAACATAACAATTAAAGAGAGGGCTGCCAGCAGCGATGGAAACGCATTCCAGTCTCCCATAGACATGCAACGGGGCCGTGATAACTAATTCACTGCTCTCACACAAATCATGATTTTTGGCAAGATTCACCTTTGCCAGAAGGGAGGAGAATTAGGAAGAAAAGAGAGATCACAGTATTCTCCAGCCAGGAGAGATGAGCTCTTGCTGTTTGAATGACATTATAAAACTGTTCACTCTATCCTTCTTTCTTAGGTTATTACTTAAGGAAATTTTGTCATTAATAAAAATAAACCTGCATCTGTTTATAGTGCTTTAAGATTTCAAAACACTCGCACATGTTATCCCATCCAAGTGATGTGTTCTTTCTGGAACATGGAAAGCTTTATATGCCTGGAGATAAATGAACATACATATTGAAAGTCAAGAATTTTATAAAACAAATCTGTTTTCCAGAACTTTCCATGAGAATGTTTTACAAATCCTTCAATAGCCCCATGTTATCCATACATTTAAGTGCTAATAACCTATGACCTACAACCATTTTATACAGCCCTCTATTTTATAAATCTCTACGTCCATGGAAATGACAATGCATTTTTTGTTGTTATCCCAAGCACAACTGCTGGCCTTGAAGGAGTCCGAGAAATGCTTTCCTTAGAATTACAATAGGCATTGTGGTTAAAGAATTAAGACAGAACGCCTATCTGCAAAATATTTACAATCTAATAGGGAAAACAAAATGCTCTTAAAATGGAAACTAACAAAACACGACAATAAATAGGACTAAGTGATGAAGGGAAAGCCTAGAAGCGTTCCTCCGAAGGAGAAATCCCTATGGCCTGGATGAGCGGAGAAGTCCTTGCTGGCTGACCCGAACTCTGATGACAGTTGTTCAGAGAAAGCAAGCGGAGAAGGTGCCCGCAGGGAAGGTGCCGGCGCTGCAGGTAATGGGAGCTGCAGGGGGGAACCTCCAGGCAAGAAGGTGCTGGGCCTCTGCAGGTAAGAGCACAGCCTCGTCCAAGTGGAGCAAAGTGGGTCATAAAGAATGTAAGTGCCCATAGATTGGGCCAGATTGTGAAAAGCCATGAATTGTAGGCTCGAGTTTTTATTTGATCTTGTAGTTAATCAGGAATTGTTTTAAAAAGGGAAATTTAACATTTTTAAGCAACATTTTAGCACTATGGATCTGACAATGATGTGTGAGATGAACTGAATGAGAAGGAAGTTTGGGGAGAGGAAACCGACTGTGACAACCTTCTAAGAATTTCAGCAACAGGTGACTGAGACCTAACCTCGGCCACGGCAGTCACTGGACAGGAAGGAGAGGCAGGTGTGCAAGGTGTGCACGCAGAACGCAGCACCACGAGGCCAGGCTGACGGGGGGTGGAGGAGGCCAGCAGGGGAAGTGACCCAAGATTCCAACACAGGTGACTTGGAAATAAACGATGGCGCCTCTGAGGGGACCCGGGGGGCTGGCTTGCCTGGAAGGAGATGAGGGGTTGGGTGCGATGTGCGGAATCTGAAGTGACAGCCTGACACCTGGGTGGAAATGCGCTGCGCAGAGCTCCAGAGGACTCAGGGGAGGAGGGGATGTCACTGACGTCACCTGCACAGAAAAGTCCGCGGGCAGTGTCCACAGCCCTCCCCAGAGGCCCCAGACACTGGACTCCCTGAGCCTCTTCTGGGTTTGTTGTCCACACACAAAGCACAGCCCTCTATCATATTTGCTGTTTGTGTTGTTACTTCGTGTCTTTGCCATATTTCCCCAAGTAGCCTATGGTCTCTTGGCTTGCAAAGATGGGGTCTCACACTTAGCATCAGAACCCAGTCATGTCAGAGCTCGGAGGAGGGACCATGCCAATTTTTTGCATTAAGCCCATTTTATAAAGGAAGCAGAGCTAAACCAAAGATACTCAATTAGTTAGTGGCAGCAAGGATACCAACCCCTGCTCCAGGGCTCTTTCCCCTTGTACCATTCTATCTCTTGTTTGGGGCGACCAGCATGTGTTATTTGAGAATTATTGTAAGGCGATTTGGAAATTTTTCTGAGGAAGTCGAGAAGGCAGAACCTCTTGGTGGTATGTAATTCACAAAGAAGGAAATCGTTATTTTTGGACAAGAGCAATCTCTAAAGATATAACTGGGTCCATAGGGAACTGCCTTCCATTTCCTTACAACGACCCTTTAAATTAATATCGCGGTCGCCCACAATGGTTGGCTTGGGAAAAGGAGCCTGGGTCCCTTTCCATGGACCTCTTCCCTCTTCTCATCGTAATCATGACCCCTTGTTCCTTTCAGGTCATAATTCAGCCCTGTTGCTCCTCCCTGGACAGAAATCCCCCTCTCTGTCTTCCTCCCAGCTAGGGTGACCCTATGCCCTGATTTGCGAAAGGCACTCTTGCTTTTTACCCAGTATTCCAGTATTGTTACAAATAGAGCCTCTCTCACTCTCCAAATGTCTGGTGTGGATAATAAATTAAAAGGCTACCATAGGTAGGGCATGCCACCAAGAGTTAAATGTCTATTAGATTGCCTAACCGAGAAACTCATAGTAGATATTTTTTCTTCCGTCAGGTCAGCAGCCCACCCCTGCCCCACTTCTCATGGACAGTCTGATGGTTCTAGTGGGGACCTGCACCCAGCTGCATGGGCATCCACATGACGAGTGGGACCTACTCATTCAAGCCAACAAATGCCCTTTCTAATGACTCTAAGTCAAGTCGCCTTACCCATAAAAGAGAATCCTAATAACACAAAATGCTGTTATCCACCAACTCTGATTCTCCGCTGCATTTTGCACTTACACAGGTTTGCAATTTTATAACGCGACTTTTGTTAGGCTGCTCTTTATACACCAGACTTGAATTTTTGTTCTTAACTTTGCTGATTCTTCATTTCAAATTGTTTCCTATGCTTTCTCACGGCCCACCTTCAATTAAAACATTGTTTGCTTAACGAATGGGTTTGTCCATTCATTCAACAAGTATTTACTATATTACAGCAGAATTCTCTGTCATCTTGGAGATGGACAGGGTCCCTTTTTTCCTAAAGGAAAAAAGTAAGTCTAAAAGGTAAATTTGATTTAAATAAATTATTAAGTGATAAATGTGATCGGCTCTACAAGGAAAAACACCGGAAGTTGTGTGATGGGAAGCGTCACCTCCTTTTTTGTGGGGAGGAGGGTCAGATATATAAAGAGTGGGTAGAAATGAACCCCGAACTAAGGGCAAGTGAGAAAGGCATTCAAGATAAAAGGAGCTACTGGTAGTTACCAGTACAGATGGGAACCATGTCAGGGCCTAAGAGGCATTTTGAGAAGACAGGAGTGTGGCCAAGCTGTCACAAGGACAGCTCACGTGGGCGGCAGTCAGGAGGTGACAGGTGCTGGTGGCCCAGGTGAGCGTGACGGCAACGGGGCAGGCAAAATGCAGACGCCTGGAAACATGCTGGGGGTGGAGGCGTTCAGCCTTTCAGCCTCTCACTGCCTGGGGAGGCAGCAGAATGTGGCAAGTGTGATTCCCAGGAAGAGGGGGAACCTGAGCTGAGACGAGGGACTCAGGAGAAACTAAGTTGGCTGGGGAAGGTCATGAGTTCTGTCCTGACATCGTCAAGCATCTGTGAGGCATCACCAGGCAAGGCGGGTGGGATGCTGACATGCCAGTCTGAGTCTTGGACGCTGAAGTGGGGGCCAAGGCTTGTAGACAACTGAAGCCCTGGGCTTGGGTGAGGTCACTTGGGAACATTTGTAGAGAGAAAAGAGGAAACAGGCCTGAGCACCTTCAGTGATCTAGTAAAGAGACTGAGAGAGTTAGGGAAGGTCCAGGAAAGAGGCTCGGAGGCAGAGTGTTGGAGAAGAGTGGAGCTGAGGATGTCCACTGGCTGCCCACTTGAGTCAGCAAGAGAGACTGAGGACTCCCCGGGAGGGACAGCCGGGGAGGGGTGGAGGTGGGAATCAGATTGGAATGTGTGAAGACGTGGAAGCAACCTACATGTCCTTCAACAGACAAGTAGATAAATAAAGAAGACGTGCTACGTACATACACGTACCAGCGTGGAATACTACTCAGCCATAAAAAAGAACAAAATAATGCCATGTGCAGCAACATGGATGGACCTAGAGATGATCATACTAAGTGAAGTAAGTCAGATAGAGAAAGACAAATACCATATGGTATCACTTATATGTGGCATCTAAAAAAATGATATAAATGAACTTATTTACAAAACTGACTCACAGACATAGGAAACAAACTTATGGTTACCAAAAGGGATGGGGGGAGGTGGGAGGGGGAGGGGGAGAGTTATATTAGGAGTTTGGGATTAACATATACACACTACTATATATAAAATAGATAAACCACAAGGACCTACTGTACAGCACAGGGAACTCTACTCAATACGTTGTAATAACCTATCATGGAAAAGAATCTGAAAAGAATAGATAGCTGATAGTTAGATTAGATAGCGAGAGAGATAGATACATAGATAGATAGATAGGTGGATGACAGATAGATAACTAAATCACTTTGCTGTACTCCTGAAACTAACACAACATTGTAAATCAAATATACTTCAATTTTTAAAAATGGTTTAAAGAAAAGGGAAAAAAAGATTGGAATGTGTGAGAGGTCCCAAGACTGGCTGCAAAGAGGGCAGGAAAAGGATGCAGGGTTCAAGGAGGGTTATTTTGTTTTGTTTTAATACGTGGATGTATGGATGGGAGAGGCAGTCTTTTAAATGGGAGGAAACAGAGTGTGTTTGAGTATTGATGGGAAGGATCTAGTAGAGAGGGTTGAAGAAACAAAAAGGAAGGATTAAGTATGTGCCTTTACTGAGAAAGTAGAAAAGATTTGACCCAGAGCCTTGGATGGGAAGGATGCTTATTAATGCTCTTATTATGGGGTCAGGGATATGTAACAGCCGCAGAGAAGGTTTTTCAGAGAGTAATTTTCACCTGTTCTCAACTCTTTGGCCACTTTAAATATTCAGAGTCATTTTACCACTGAGCCAGCCTGTTCTGGTTTACTACGTTGTTTGCATCACACTTTGTAAGAAGCTTTTAAATGCACCACCTCAGTTGATACAGCAACTCAAGGAAAACATCCCATGCTTCCGGCACTGCCTCTGGTCCTGCCACTGATCCTTAGCCCACGGGCTCCTATTCGCCTGCCACAGGGCAAAGATCAAAACAAAGAAGGAAAACAAGCAGTTGTTGGTTTCTCCACACTCTGAAAACTTCTTTTTCTTCCACCCATTTCATTCAGCTGTGATATATATTCATAAGCACATGTAAATAAATAAATAAAGTGCTGTGATGAGGCGAGTGGTTATATCGGATAAACACGAGGGAAATTTTGTTACCAAAGGGACTTATATGAGTCATGGTGGTGGGGCATCAGCTCAGGGCTCTGGGGAGGGTACGAGGGATTTCAACTTTGCTGGAAGCAAATGTGGATGCAAAACAGTCCAAGGATCTGTCGCTGGGATTACAATGAAACTAAACAAAAGTTATTATTTTTTTCTTTTTGTCCGCACTTTAGAAAATTATTTATACAAGTTTTTTCTAGACCCAAATGCAGTATAGGTATTTAATGCTAATCTGCATCACAGTATAAATAGTATTTCAATCCATAAACAATGCATAAAGGTGTATATATTGTGTTGTATGTCTGTGTAAATTTTATTTTAATGAACATGTTTCTTCTGAAAAAAAAAAAACAGCACTTAAGGCTTTTAGTGTGTTTTTTAATGTTTCTGAGCAAACATTCACTCTTTTGATCCTGAGTATTCAGCTGCACTGCAAAATATCTGGAAGTTCCTTCATGAATAAGACGTCTCTTTTGTGTGTGTGTGTGTGTGTGTGTGTGTGTGTGTGTGTGTGTGTGTGTGTGTGTGTGTGATTTCAGTGTTTCACTTGTGGGTGAGTTAGGTGGTTTGGGCTATTTTTAATCAACTGATAGGATTTAGTGCAAAAATCAGTTAAAGGCAGCACCCAAACTGATGGCTTGTTATGTTTGTATGGTCTTTCATTAAATAAAGACAGTGACTTTACACGAAGTCAAATGAACGTCTCCACTGTGCAGAGCAGATCTCACAGATGAGCACACACCTTGTCACACCACCTCTCCCCTCCTCCTGGAAGAAACCCGTTTACTTAGCACACTAACTAAACCCGTGTTTCACCCTCATGCACGCACTCACTTTTTAATTTAGAAGAATCTTGAAAAACACGAAGCAGCAGAATTTTGGCACGCTCCTCAGAACGCACATAAATAAATCTTTTTTCAGCAAATCTCCAAGGGTTTTAGGCAAAACTTTGTGAATGCCAGAGCAGAAAGCTAAAAACAATTTCGGGTTTGTTTGTTGAGCCAAAAAAGTGGACATCATGTCCAAAGTACAACTTAGAGCATTATGGTTTTGTATTAAAGAATTCAGTAATATGCATTTCCAACTTAAGAATTCATCTGCAGAGTTTCCCAGGCATGGACTGCTTCTCCAAGTTTTAACTCTTAACAAAGAAATCCAAACAGAACGGGCTCTGGGAGATAGCCGTGTTTCTGTGGCAGTCTCTGAGTAAAGAAGTGGATCGTGTGTCCAAGGGCACTGCACTCAGGTTTTTCTCTGAGATGATTCAAAACAACGGAAACAACTGCGATGGGCACCATTTTCTTTCCCCCAAACCTCCATGACCTGTTCCTTCCCGTTAACAGGAGTGAGCGCCATCCTGTAGGACAGGACACTGCACATAATAGAAGTTCAAAAAATATTCGTTGAACCAAAAACATATAAGAGCCAGAGATAACAAGTTGTGCTTGCTATTTTTTTCACTGCTTTACTGAGGTATGATTGACGTAAAAAAGCTGTAGGTGTTTAATGTTATTTGGAGATAACATGGTATCGTATACTAAAAACTTTGTGAAGAGGGTAAGTCTTCCGTTGTGTGCTTGCCTTTTAGAATTAATCGAATTTTCTTGTTCATAAGAAAAACACAAACACATTTTAGAAAGAAATTTTAATTATGGAAAGAAAAGAGAGGAAGTAGAAATCTCCAGCCCCTAAGAAGCACTTTTCTCTCTCTGTTGCCCACAGTCTACCTGAACGTCCCTGCTGGCTCCCACACCTTCTCACCAGCATCAATATTGCCTGTTATGAAGTCTGACCTTCCTGCACAGAGGGGAGCTTCTTTGTTGGCTTCATCTCCACATCCCTCACTGCCAAGTCTGTGGTACCAAGTACAATGGGTACCCCTGGAAGGCACTCAGCAAATGTCTTGAGTCAATAATCCCATTATTCTAATTTTCCACATGCATTGGCTAACATTAGGTAGGAAGGTACAAACAGGCCTAACAAATGCATTTAAACTCCTCCCTTCAGTGCTTCTGGAAGAATGGAGGGACTCATACAAATACTTTGAAGCCTAAACACCATGAAAGATTTCCATCATGTATTTGTGTAATGCACATGGTCCATATTTGTCCACTTAGGTCTTTATTTGAACATCTGGTTTTCTGCTGTGAGCCTTCCCATGGCTGGATGGAAGCCACTTTGGAACCTGGAAGCAATGCCTGATGTTCTGTAATTAACTTTTTCCCCCTCAAATAGGAACAAAACGGAGTGTAAGAAAACTTGGCAATGACTCATTTTGTATATTGCTCTGATAATTCATTTTAGCCCAATCTCATCAGTTCTATTTAACTTGTATCAAATAAAGTTTTGATGATTTAAGGAGAAACACATCACAGAACGAGCTGACTGGTATCATTTCAAAGTCATTCCTGTTAGACGGCACCTTAATCACAACATGTAGGGCCTTGGCACGTGTGGCCCCAAGCTGCCCCTCTCTCCCCCCACCTCCATGCCCTATCCTGCTCTCTACACTCTAGCCGTGCCGGCACAGTCAGCTCCTTCAACACTCATCCTCTCTCCCCTGACAGAGGACCAGCCAGCACTGCTTCTTCGCCTGATCACGCCACCCCCAGCCACTGCCTGGTTTAACCTACACTGACTTTAGATCTCAACTCAAGGGCCACTGGCTCTAACAAACTATTCCTTACACCTACTCAAGGTCAAGTTCTTCTGCTATACCGTCCTGTAGAATCAATCATTTCTATTATCTCACTGCACTTGTTTTTAGCTTACAATCTTATTCCATATATTACTGAAATTATTTCACCAATATGTATTGACACCAGAAGTCTCACAGGAGTATGGTCATGCCCATTTTTCCCCACAAAGGAGACACGCAAATATTTATTGAATTAATGCATGACAAAAGAATAAATGAATGGGCAATAAATATATCCCACAACCTACTTTGTCCTCTAGAAGGCTCACTTTCTCACTCATCACAATAAATTTCATACCTTCTTCTCTCTCTTCAAGCTTCTGACATTTTTTTCCTCCACTGTCTCCCTCCCCTGATGACCTTACCACATGCTTCATGGAAAATACAGGAGCCAAAACCAACTCTGTCACCTTCCCACCACCACTCTTATAATCCAGTAAACATTTGCACCCACCTGTTCCTCAAAACAAATAGAACAAACAGGAAAAAAAACAGCATAATGGCAGACCTAAATCCAACCACGTAATAGTTACAATAAATGTAAATGGACTGAAAACTCCAACTAAAAAGCAGTTACTGTAAGACTGGGGATGGGGGCTTCCCTGGTCGCACAGTGGTTAGGAATCCGCCTGTCAATGCAAGGGACACAGGTTCATTCCCTGGTCCGGAAAGATCCCACATGCCATGGAGCAATTGAGACCATGTGCCACAAATACCGAGCCTGCACTCTACAGCCCACGAGCCACAACTACTGAGTCCGCGTGCCACAACTGCCGAAGCCCACATGCCTAGAGCCTATGGTCTGCAACAAGAGAAGCCGCTGGAATGAGAAGCCCACGCACCGCAACGAAGAGGAGCCCCCACTCGCCACAACTAGAAAAAAAGCCCGTGCGCAGCAACAAAAACCCAATGCAGCCATAAATTAAGTAATTGATAAATTAAAAAAAAAGACTGGGGATGAAAAAGCACCAAGACTCAACTATATTATGTCTAGAATAGATGTGCTATAAATATAAAGATACAAGTAACTAAAAGAAAAAATAGGAAAACATAAACCATACGATAGTAAACATAAAAAAGATGAACCAACTATATAAGACAAAATATCTTTTACTATATGTTACTTAGTAACATCAGCAAATAGACTTTAAGAAAAGTAATATTACCAGAGACTAAGGAGAACTTTTTTTTTTTTTTTTTTTGGCTGCCTTGGGTCTTTGTTGCTGCACGCAGGCTTTCTCTGGTTGCAGTATGTGCGGGCTTCTCATTGTGGTGGCTTCTCTTGTTGCGGAGCATGGGCTCTAGGCACACAAGCTTCAGTAGTTGTGGCATACGGGCTCAGTAGTTGTGGCTTGTGGGCTCTAGAGCACAGGCTCAGTAGCTGTGGCGCACGGGTTTAGTTGCCCCGCGGCATGTGGGATCTTCCCAGACCAGGGCTCAAACCCGTGTCCCCTCCATTGGCAGGCAGATTCTTAACCACTGCACCACCAGGGAAGCCCAGGAGAATATTTTATAATGATAAAAGTGTCAGCATATCAGGAAGACATAACAATTATAAATTTGTATGCTCCCGGGCTTCCCTGGTGGCGCAGTGGTTGAGAGTCCGCCTGCCAATGCAGGGGACACGGGTTCGTGCCCCAGTCCGGGAAGATCCCACATGCAGCGGAGCCACTGGGCCCGTGAGCCATGGCCGCTGAGCCTGCGTGTCCAGAGCCTGTGCTCCGCAACGGGAGAGGCCACAACAGTGAGAGGCCCGCGTACCGCAAAAAAAGAAAAGAAAAAAAATTTGTATGCTCCCAATGACAGCACTTTAAGATACATTAAACAAAAACTGACAGAAAAAAGAGAAAAATAGGCAAGTCAACAATCGCCATTGAAGATATCAACAACCTCCTATCAGTGATCCACAGAACAGCTAAACAAAATGTCAGTGAATAATAGATGTCACAAGCTTAGACTATAGAATGACATCTATGAACAGTAAGTTTTTCAACTGCATATAGAGTGCTCATCAAGAGAGACCACATACTAGGGTACAAACAAGTCTTGACACATATGAAAAGACAGAAACCACATATAGTATATTGTTTAAACACAGTGGAATCACATTCAAAAAGTATAACAGTAATACGTCTCTTCAAAGCCTCAAATATTTGGAAACTGAACAGTATACTTTTACAAAACCTGTGTAACAGGTTTTACAAAAGGAAGACAGGAAGGAGAAAGGAAGAAATCATAGAGAAAATTAGAACATATTTCAAACTAAATGATAATGAAAATGCAACATATCAAATTTGTGGTTTATAGCCAAGGCAGAAATAAGAAACCCATTTCTAGCTTTAAATGCTGATATTAGAAAAAATTTAAATAGGATTTAAATCAAGTTTCTATGTTAAAAAGCTACCAAAAGTTGAGTAACCTGAAATTAAATAAGTTAAAAGAAAAAAAATCAAAAGAGCAAAAATCAATAAAATGGAAAACAGAAAAAACAACGAAGAGAACTAACAAAAGTTGATTCTTTGAAAAGGTTAGTAATATTTATAAACCCATCACAAGATTGATCAAGGAAAGAAAAAAGAGAAAACTGCTTAGCCTTATCAGTAATAAAAAGAAGAAACATGATAAAAATTCTGCAGACATTAAAGGAATAATAAGGAAATGGTATAAACAACTTTTTTGCCAATACTTAAACTGACACTAAATGAAACAGAAATTCTGAAGCGTCTGTTTCAATCAAAGAAATTGAATTCATATTAATAAAACTCCCTAAAAAGAAAATGAGACAAAGACATCACAAAGTAAATTATGAGCCAATATCCCTCATTAATAAATAGGAGAAGTTCTTAAAATTTTAGCAAGTCGAATATAATATTACATAAATGAATACTGTATTATGACCTAATGGAGTTTATCCGAGAAAGGGAAGGTTGGTTTAACATTTAGAAATCGATATTAAAATGTAATTAACTATAATAACAGACTAAAATAAAAATTATAATCATCTCAAGGATGCAGAAAAACATTTGACAAAATCCACCTTATATTTGTGATTAAAACTTTTGGCAACAAGGAATAGAAGAAAACTTTCTCAATTGAAAAAAGACATCTATGAAAAACATAAACCTTACATCATACTTACTGATGAAAAACTGAATGTTTTCCTGCTAAGATCAGAAACGACACAAGAATGTTCATTCTTATCAATTCTATTCAATGTTTTGTAGGATTTTCTAACCAGTGAAATCAGACCAGAAATAAAGAATTAAAGGCATGCAGATTACAAAGGTAAGAATAAAACTATATTAATCATACATGATATAATTGTTTATTTAGAAGACCTCATTAAATATACCAATTTTAAAAAGATACTAGAACTAATAATTTTATTTAACAAAGTTTCAGTATATAAGATCAATATATGAAAATCAGTTTTACTCTATATATTAGTGACAAACCATTGCAAATTAGAAGTATAAAACAATAGTATAAGAACAAATGAAATACTTAGTGAAAATTTTAACAAAAGATACACAAGACATGCACAATAAGAACTACTAATTGTTTACAAAGAAAATTAACCTAAATAAGCAGATAAGTATACCACGTTCCTAGTTTAGAAACCTCAATATTGTTAATACGTCCATTCTTCCTAAACGGATCTTTAGATTCAAAGCAAATCCCAATCCAAACCCCAGAATGCTTTTCTGTGGAAATTAACAAGCCAATTTTAAAATTCACATGGAAATGTAAAGGCCTTAATATAGCCAAAGAAACTTTGCAAAAGAAGAATACAGTCTTTCCAAAAAATGGTGCTGAAACAATTGGCTACCCAGAATCAAAAAATAAACTTTGATCTATATCTCTTATTATATACAAAAATTAACTCAAAATGGATCATAGACCTAAAAAAAATCCTAAAACTATAAAACGGGAAAAAAAATAGAAGAAAATCTTTGTGGCCTTGGGTTAGGTAAAGATTTCTTATATGCAAGACCAAAATCAAGATCCCTGGAAGAAAAAAAAATTGATAACTCAGACTTCAAATATGAAAAAATTTTGTTCTGTGAGTGACATTGTTAAGATGGTGATAACCCAAGCCACATGCTGGGAGAAAACATTTTCAAATCACCTATCTAATGATGGACCTATATCGAGAATAAATAAAGGACTCTCAAAACTCAATCATAAGAAAACAAACAACCCAGTAAAAAATGGACAAAAGATTTTAACAGACATTTCACCAAAGAAAATATAGAGGGCGCAATTAAACACATTAAAAGATGTTCAACATCGTTTGGCATTAGGGAAACATAAATTAAAACTATGGTGATACACCGTTACCCACCTCCTAAAACGGTTAAACGACCGAGCATTCAAATGTTGGCAAAGTTCTGGAAACAACTGGACTGTCACAGCTGGTGGAAATGTCAAATGGTACGGCATGGAAAAAGAGTTTGTCATTTCTTCAAAAAGTAAGCATACACCTACCATATGGCTCAGTCAATCCACTCATAATTGTTGACCCAAAAGAAATGCAAATGTATGTCCACAGAAAGATTTCTGAATAAAGGTTTATAACAGCGATATTTGTAAAAGCCAAACATTGGAAACAACACAGATGTCTATCAATAGGTGAGTAGATAAGGAAACACTGAGATACCTGTACTGTGGGGAACTACTCAGCAATTTAAAGGAACAAACCATTGCTATACATAACAATATGGATGAATCTCAAAATAAGTATGCTGTGAGAGAACACACAAAAAAAGTAGAGGCACCTATTAGTCCATATATATAAAATTTTAGGAAATGCCTACTAAGGTATAGTGACAGAAAG
The DNA here is from genome assembly GCF_011762595.2 of Tursiops truncatus. Lineage (NCBI taxonomy): Eukaryota > Metazoa > Chordata > Mammalia > Artiodactyla > Delphinidae > Tursiops > Tursiops truncatus. The sequence continues at coordinate 3,277,421 of NC_047049.1, read as the reverse complement.
CAGATCACTCGTTGCCTGAGACGGGGTAGGGATGTGTAAGTCCAGGAGCAGCAAGGAGGAAGAAAGAGTTACAAATGTGCACAATGAAACCCTTGGGAATGATGGGTGTGCTCGTTACCTTGATTATGATGGGTGCTGGCTTCACAGCAGTACACGTGTGTCAAAAGTTTTCAAATTTCAATATAAGCAGTATGATATATGTCATTTACAACTCCATAAAGTTTTTCAATCAATTAACTATTTCTACATTTTAGCAGGAACAATTAGCAACTGAAACTTAAAAATATAATTCCATTTACAATAACCTCAAAAATACTTAATATTTAGGAGTAAGTTTAACAAAAGACATACTTAAAACTACAAAATTCTGCTGTGAGGAATTTTTTAAAGACCCAAATAATTAGTAAAATACATCATGGTCACGGATGAGAAGAACCGATATCATTAAGACATATATTCTCTGCAAATTCATTTACAGATTCAATGCAATCCGATTCATGTTCTCCTCGTCTTTTTTATAGAAGTTGACAAGCTGATTCTAAAATGTGTATGGAAATGCAAAGGGCCTAGAAAAGTCAAAACAACGTTGAAAAAGCAAAACCAAGCTCAGGGCTTCACTATCTGAGTTCTAGATTTACTGTGAAGTTTCAGGAACCCTGACAGTGTAGTACCGGCACAAGAGTAGACAAACAGATTGAGGGAATAGGATACAGAGATTTATTGACACTTATACGGTCAATAAACTTTTCACAAACACACCAAACAATTCAAAAGGAAAACTGAATTCAGCAAATTTTACTGGAACAACCGACATCCACGTGGAAAAAAGTAGTTTTGGACCCCCATACTTCTGCACATCATACCAAAAAAAAAAATTCAAAAGGAATCATAGATCTATATATCTTTATAAATCACAGATCTATAAAGCTTTTAGAAGAAAATATAAGATAATATTGTTGCAACCTACAGGCAAAGATTTATTAGACAGAACCCAAAAAGCAATAACCATGACGAAAAAATGGTGAATTAGACTTACCTAAATTGAAAACCCATGCTCATCAAAAGACACCATTAAAATGAATAAGCAAACCGCAAATATTTACAAAACATTTGTCTGACAAGGGACATATTCAAATTATACAGTGACTCCTACAATTCAATAATAGAAAGACAGACAGCCCAACTAAATTAAAATATGGGCAAAATAATAATTGAACAGACATTTCACAAATGAAGCAGCATGAATGATCAATAACCACACAAGCCAGTACTCAGCATCCCTTGTTGTCAAGGAAACGCAAATTAAAACCACAATGTGATATCACTACACACCCTAGAATGGCGAAAATTAGTAAGATTGACAAAACCAAATGTTGGCAAGGAAATGGAGCAACATGAACTCTCATGTAGCTCTGGATGAAACATAAAATGTTACAACCACTTTGGAAAAGTTTTAACAGTTTCATTTAAAGTTAAACCTACTCTGTGTATTTGTCTAAGAGAAATTAAAATATATGTCCCCAAAAAGTGTAAAAGAATATTCATAGCAGCTTCAACCCCCAACTGTCTATCGCTGGGAGCATGAATGAACAATGTGTGACATGGGACACTAGGCAGCAGTAGAGAGAAAGGAGCTACTGACTCCTGCATGTGGATAAATCTCCCAGATGAAACACTGAGTGAAAGGAGCCAGACACAAAGAAATTCACACCATGAGGTTTCATTCACAGAAAGTTCTAGAACAGACAAAACTAATATAAGATGGAAAAAGTCAAAAGAGTGGTGTTCTGGGCAGGAGTGTGGGATGGTGGCAGAGTAGGAACTGACTGGGAAGAGAGGGGACTGAAATGTTCTCTATGGTGACAGGGATGTGAATTACATGACTGCATCCCTTTGTCAAAATTGTACAGTTAGTGTTTGTGTGTGTGTTTCAATGTGTGTAAATGTCAACTTAAAAAAGAAATATAAGATTTGGAGGTCACCAAGATGGTGGGGTAGGAGACCCCAGCCTCCATCCTCCCACAGAGAATCTAAAAAGGATGAAGTCGTGGAAACGGAGAGTAGATTTGATGGTTACCAGGGGCTGTGGGGGGAGGAACTGTGGAGATGTTGGTCAAAGGGTACAAATACTCAGTTATAAGTTGGATAGTATACAGCATGGTGACTATAGTTAACTGTACTGTGTACTTAAAAGCTGCTGTGAGAGTAGATCAAAAATGTTCTCGCTGTAACCACAAAATGGTAATTAGATGGGATGAAGGATGTGTTAATAACCCTATTGTGGTAAACAGTTCACAACATGTACATGTATCAAATAATCACATTGTACACCTTAAACTTATACAATGTTAAATGTCAATCATATCTCATTAAAGCTGGGGGCGGGGAAGAATGGTAAATAATGAAAAGAATAAAGTAAGGTTAGGGAGTGAATAGAGGTATGGGTGAAAAAAGAATGGCAGAAAGTTCATCATCATTGAAGGTGGGTGATGGGTATGTCAAAGTCCATTGTGTTATTCTGTTTACATGTATTTGGAATTTTCCACTAAATTAAAAACTATTAAGAAAAAATTCAGGTTGGCTTTCAAAATAATTATCTTATAATAGTCCAGGGATAATGTTAGAGATTTTAAAAAGAATTTGAGGGCTTCCCTTCCCTGGGGAAGCAGTGGTTGGGAGTCCACCTGCCGATGCAGGGGACGCGGGTTCGTGCCCCGGTCCGGGAGGATCCCACATGCCGCGGAGCGGCTGGGCCCATGAGCCATGGCCGCTAGGCCTGCGCGTCGGGAGCCTGTGCTCCGCAGCGGGGGAGGCCACAACAGTGAGGGGCTCACGTACCGCAAAAATAATAAAAAGCATTTGAAACTTTTAAAACCAGTTGGTAAGTCACCCAGCAAGATACTTCTTGGAAGATTACCACACCACACATGATTATGTATACAGAGACACGTATACAACATAGAGCAAACATGCGCACTCCTGTAATTAGCAGAGAAGAGTCAGGGTCATGGCACAGGTCTTGGTGTCATGTGTCCTAGTAACTGGGGACCTGGGGGAAAGGGTTCAAGTTCTGGCTCTGCCACTGTCCTTGGGGGTACCAGTTACTCTAAGTAATTCCCTCACCTGTCAAACTAGAAAAAATCATAGCGCCTACCACACACAATTATTGTGAAAATTAGAGAATCCATTGAAGCAACTGCACGTTAGGGGAAGACTCAATATTAATTTTTTTATTTTATCGAAATACAGTTGTTTTACAATATCACATTAGTTTCAGGTATACAGCATAGTGATTCAATATTTTTATCAGTTATACTCCCTTTAAAGTTATTATGAAATAATGGCTATATTTCCCTGTGCTGTACAATATATCCTTGTTTCTTATCTACTTTATACATAGTAGTTTGCATCTCTTCATCCCCTTCCCCTATTTTGCCCCTTCTCCCTCCCCTCTCCCAACTGGTAACCGCTAGTTTGTTACCTATATCTGTGAGTCTGTTACTGTTTCATTATACATTCGTTTCTTTTTTGTTGTTGTCCCATATATAAGTGATAACATACAGTATTTGTCTTTCTCTGATTTACTTCACAAAGCATAATGCTGTCTAGACCCATCCACATTGTTGCAAATAGCAGAATTTCATTCCTTTTTATGGCTGAGCAATATTCGTGTGTGTGTGTGTGTGTGTGTGTGTGTGTGTGTGTATGCTACATCTTCTTTATCCATTTATCTTTTGCTGGACACTTGGGTTGCTTCCATATCTTGGCTATCGTAAATAAAGCTGCTATGAACATTGGGGTGAATGTATCTTTTTGAATTAGTGCTTTCATTTTCTTCAGATATATTTCCAGCAGTGGGATTGCTGGATCATATGATAGTTCTATTTTAAGTTTTTTAAGGAACCTCCGTAGGGAGGTTTTCCACAGTGGCTGCACCAATTTACATTTCCAACAACAGTGTGCAAGGGTTCCCTTTCCCTTTTCTCCACATTCTCTCCAACATTTGTAACTTGTAGACTTTCTGATTAGCCACTCTGACAGGTGTGAGGTGATATCTCATTGTGATTTTGATTTGCATTCTCTAATAATAAGCAGTGTTGATCATCTTTTCACATGCCTGTTAGCCATCTGTATGTCTTGTTTGGAAAAATGTCTATTCAGGTCTTCTGCCCATTTTTTTGATTGGGTTGTTTGGGGGGGGTTGTTTGTTTCTTTGTTTTTTGGTTTTTTGTTTGTTTGTTTGATGTTGAGTCATATCAGCTGTTTATATATTTTGGTTATTAACCCCTTATCTGTCATATCATTTGCAAGTATGTTCTCCCACTCAGTAGGTTGTCTTTTTTGTTATTGGTTTCCATTGCTGTGCAAAAGCTTTCAAATTTAATTATGTCTCATTTGTTTATTTTTTGCTTTTATTTATTTTACTTATTTTGGACACAGATCCATAAAATATTGCTACAATTTATGTCAAAGATGTTCTGCCTATGTTCTCTTCTAGGAGTTTCACAGATCTTAAATTTAAGTCTTTAATCCATTTGTTTAATCCATCTGTTTGTTTGTATATGGTGTGAGGGAAAGTTCTAATCTCATTGTTTTACATGTAGCTGTCCAGTTTTCCCAGCACCACTTATTGAAGAGACTGTCTTTTCCCTATTGTATATTCTTGCCTCCTTTGTTAGACTAATTAATCATAGGTGAGTGGGTTTATTTCTGGGCTCTCTATTCTGTTCCATTGATCTATGTGTCTGTTTTGGTGCCAGTACCATGCTGTTTCGATTACTGTACCTTTGTAGTATAGTCTGAAGTCAGGGAGCAGGCAGACTCAATATTATTAATTAGGGATATAATGTATTATTACCTGAAGATAAACGATCAGCAGGCAGCCAACAAAAACCTCTGGAAGCACAAAAGCACACAATTGTTTCTTCTGAGTAATTCAGGGCTTTAAAGAATCATTAAGGAATGGCTCTAGACCGTGCTAGCTGCAAGCAAATTTATAAGCTGATAGAGGAAAATGGGAGACTTTCACATGTTAAGATTGAAAAACATAAGCCCTTTTTTACCTTTGTTTTGTCTAAATATACTTACAGCAATAGGAATCAATTTTATTGTTAAAATTCCTGCAGGAAATAGAATTTTGTCACTGTAAGCCGAAATATTTATTCCTGTAATGTAAATTTTTATAAGAACAATTTTTTAGGAGAATACAATTATCCTATCATAGCAGAGGAAAACACACTTAAAATGAAGCAAAACAGCCTCCAAGCTACACAATACAAAGAGTAAACCAGTCGCCCAGGTGGTATCAGCAAGTCTTAAATGTAATTGATTCACTGGAAGAAAATTAAACCAGGAGATAAAGCTGTTACTAGTTGGTCATTGGAATCAAGGTCTCTGTGACCTGGACAGAAGTGCATTGATTTTTTTCTGTCCCTGGTATGTAAACAGAGCGCCCCCCCTTGTGCCCTGTGTAGACACGTGGGTGTTTCTGACCTGCCCTGTAAGTGAGTGCTCATCACACAAACAGAAGTTTTCCCTGAGTCTTGAGGGGAGAGGGGAGTTTAGGACCATGTGGAACTCAGGCGTATGACCTAACCTGGTCACCCAGGGAAATCAGCAGAGAAGGACTCTGGAGCCTGGGAGAGAGCCCTTTGGAATACAGAAAACATTGGGTTGTCCTTACTGATGGATGATAACTGGATTAGATGCTCCCCAATTAAACGAGCTGAGCACCCACCCTCAGGCTTCGAGCCAGGCAAGACTTGTTTAGAAATCCGCTTTTCCAATCTAGCTTTAACAAGAAAAGAAATTTATAAATGGAGATGTCAAAACAATTGTAAAGGAAAATGTCAAATGGAAATTTAGATAATTCTGCTCCTTTCGTGGGAGTTCTGAAGCTACAGATAACGTGGCCAAAGCAAAGAGGGCTGGAGCCAGAACGGACTTCACCAAAATGAGTCATTACTGCAATTTCCAGATCTACCACTCATCCCAGAAAGCTCCTCACAGAAAAGAGAGCTACGCACACAGCTGGGCCGTTGGGGTCTACAGGGCCCTTGCCCAGCAGTACGTGATATGGTCTGAACTATCAGAATGTCTGCACATTCCTGGACAGGTGACACGTGCCGTGATCAAAGCCACCAGAAGAAAGAAAAGAGCACAGCAGACAAGGCAATGGGTCCTCCCAGAAGGCCTGGTGGCAGTCATGCGCTAATGAGAGAGCCTGAGTGACTAGGAGTGACGTACCAAGAATATCCTCGCCGAGAAGAGGCCTGAAATGATGGAATTATAGCCTCGATGGTTGAAGGGAGTACAAACTGGGAGCTCTTATTTTTCAAGTGTGTCAAACACAAGTTAATAATCAGCAAGACCACAGGTATCTTCACCCACCACTGGCGACAGCATTCCCAATGCTGCTGTCATTCACGTTGGGTCCGCGGTGATTATGCTGTTGTGTCCCAGTGAGTTATTATAGATGAGAAGTCCAACACCAAGTACACGTCATTTTTTTTTTTTACCAGATGCACAAGCAGTAGGTCTACATGGCGGCAGCTCTAACATCTGGGAGCCACAGAGACTTGATAATTGAAAATTAGCTTAAAATGTGCAAATAGAAGATAAATGAGGTTACTCTAAACTTGCCCACGGTCCTACTGCTTGTTAACCCTGCAACGGGCAGGTCACTCAGCTTCTCAGAGCGGCTCAGGTGGCTCATCTATGAATCGCTCCCCTGATACCCAAAGGCAGGGCTGGACCTGGGGCCTCCTGGAGTCCCTTCAACTGTTCCCTCACTGAGCAGTCATTGTGCCAGGAGCCGGGAGGGGACACAGACAGAACAAGGGGACTTTGTTCCCATCTCCAAGAGTCTTACCACCCAACTGGGGCGAACAGATGGTAATAACTATAACAAAGCAGAAAAAGAAATCTAATACAATAGAGAAACAAAATACTAAAGAAATACAAAAAGCCAAGAGAGATTAATCCCATCTGGACCACAAGGGACAGTTGCATGAAAGAGGTGGCATGTGAGCTGACAGTTATTAAGAAGGAAGGAATGAGGACCCTAACTAGGATGAAAGCAGTAACATGGAACCGGAGGAATGGATCCACGACATTCTAGAAAGCCAGGGCAGGCAGGCCTTGATGACGAGGTGGATAGACCACATTGCCCAGTCCCCGTCCTTAAGCAAATTCTTTTCAGCTCAGGGTCTTAACTCCTTATAATCCACAACTCTGCAAATCTACTTAGGACTGAACTGAACCTTAACTCAAAGTAAGTAATGTAATTTGTGCTTTATTTCATTGATAGTTGTAAACATAGAATTATGAAATAAGTATATAACTAATAAATGTAGTTAATTGTATATATACATACATAATTATAAATATATGTATAGGTAGATAACTGGTAAAGAATTTAAGAGAAGTGAACTCATGCAATTTAAACTATTGTCTCATAATTCTTTTTTTTTTTTGACATAGAAAACAAATTTATGTTTATCAAAAGGGAAGGGGGAAGGGATAAATTAGGAGTATGGGATTAACAGATACAAACTATTATATATAAAATAGATAACCAACAAGGACCTACTGTACAATGCAGGGAACTATACTCAACATCTTATAATACATATAATGGAAAAGAATCTGAAAAAGAATACATACATACATATATATATATATATATATATATATATATATATATAAATGAATCACTCTGCTGTACACCTAAAACCAGCACAATATTGTAAATCAACTATAATTCAATTTTTTTAAATTTTGATGTTTTTATCAGTGTGTAATATTTGAGATTGGAAAACGGAGGACAAAAGGAAAATTTGGTGATGATTCTCAGGGATTCCGTAAGAAATCATCTCACAGATGATGATGGTAAAAATAATCTTTAAAATATATGATGGTGAAATATTTGCTTTGTTCTAACTGTTCACTGTGCTTCTCATTCTAGAAAAAGAGCACCCCATGAGACCTATGATAAAATGAATAAATGGAAAGTCTGATGGAGAAAAAAAAAAAAAAAACTGTAGTGCTGCAAAGCTAATGTGCTGTAAAGCTACCCTAAAGAAAGCCAGAAGGCAGGATGAGGGTGGGTATGGCACTACTCTGTGCTACCCCCATCAGATTGCATCTCCAAGACCATGTTGCAACCAGCACCACCCATTAGGACGGGCACAAACTGAAGGCACTTGAGAATGTGATCCATGTGCTTAAAGGGAAGCTTCCTATCTTCATACTTGTTTCATCTTTATATGAAAAAAAGGTTGGCATGGAGAAGACCAACTAAATTTGATCTGTGGCCTCATAGAGTAGAACCAGGGCAAATGAGGAGAAATAAAAGCAAAGACCCTTTTGTTGAGTACCAAGGAGAAATTTCTAGCATCCAAGATTTCCTTTCAAGACAGCAGGCGTTTGCAGATGGAGATGTTCAGATGAAGGCTGGACACAGCACATGGTGTTTCTCAAGCATTGTCCTGGTTCTTTACAAACATTAATGTATTTAATTTTTATAAAGCCATATGAGGTGAGGACCCTTTTATGACCCCATTGTACAGATGAGAAAAATTAAACACATAGAGATCATGCAAACTTCCTAAAGGCACCCAGCTAGCAAGCCACCTGGACGGTCCAGCTCCAGTGGCCATGTTCGTAATCATTCTGCTGCTATGAGGCACTTGGGCAGAACTGTGCTGCAGAGTCAAATCATGGATGGATGATTGACATAAATCAGACTTAAGGCCGCACGAGTCTACAGAAGGATCACGATACAGCCACATGACTCAGAAGCATGCCAGACCTTTCGGAATCTAAAGACCAAAGCAATCAGGTGTTTTGAAGATAATGACGATGATAAAAATAAAAAAAAAAAAATTCTGGGTATCCCTGAGCTAGTCGCCCTTTATTTCACAGATATCTTAGAATTTTCTCTCCTATTTACTTATTTTTTATTGTGATTTTGAAAAAGGACCAGAGAAAGGTCCAACTCTGATTTCACACAACAAGAAATCATTAGTAACAAGCATTTAGAAAAACAAGGATTACTATCAGGAAAACCTTAAACGTGAGAACTAACTATGGGCATTTGCCTTCAACTGGCTCAAAACGGCACTTACTCAGGAATTTCAAATGTTTCTTTCATCTCATATAAAATTAAGAAAGTATCATTTTTGGGGTGTTTTTTTTTTGGTAGTTTCTTATCTTTATGTATCTTTACTGGAGTATAATTGCTTTACAATGTTGTGTTAGTTTCTGCAGTACAATAAAGTGAATCAGCTATATGTATACATATATCCCTATATCCCCTCCCTCTTGAGCCTCCCTCCCACCCTCTCTATCCCACTCCTCTATGTCCTCACAAAGCACTGAGCTGATCTCCCTGTGCTATGCAGCAGATTCTCACTAGCCATCCATTTTACATTTGGCAATGTATATATGTCCGTGCCACTCTCTCACTTCATCCCCCGCCATGTCCTCAAGTCCGTTCTCTACATCTGTGTCTTCATTCCTGTCCTGCCACTAGGTTCATCAGCACCGGTTTTTTAGATTCCATATATGTGCGTTAGCATCCGGTATTTGTTTTTCTCTTTCTGACTTACTTCACTCTGTATGACAGACTCTGGGTCCATCCACCTCGTTACAAATAACTCAATTTCATTTCTTTTTATGGCTGAGTAATATTCCATTATATATGTGCCACATCTTCTTTATCCATTCTTCTGTCCATGGACATTTAGGTTACTTCCATGTCCTGGCTATTGTAAATAGAGCTGCAATGAACATTGTGGTACATGACTCCTTTTGAATTATGGTTTTCTCAGAGTATATTCCCTGTAGTGGGATTGCTGGGTCGTATGGTAGTTCTATTTTTAGTTTTTTAAGGAACCTCCATACTGTTCTCCATAGTGGCTGTATCAATTTACATTCCCACCAACAGTGCAGGAGGATTCCCTTTTCTCCACACCCTCTCCAGCATTTATTGTTTGTAGATATTTTAATGATGGCCATTCTGACTGGTGTGAGGTGATCCCTCACTGTGGTTTTGATTTGCATTTCTCTAATGATTAGTGATGTTGAGCATCTTTTCGTGTGTTTGTTGGCAATCTGTATGTCTACTTTGGAGAAATGTCTATTTAGGTCTTCTGCCCATTTTTTGCTTGGGTTGTTTGTTTTTTTGATATTGAGCTGCATGAGCTGCTTGTATATTTTGGAGATTAATCCTTTGTCAGTTGCTCCGTTTGCAAATATTTTCTCCCATTCTGAGGGATGTTTTTTCATTTTGTTTATGGTTTCCTTTGCTGTGCAAAAGCTTTTAAGTTTCATTAGGTCCCATTTGTTTATTTTTTATTTTATTTCCATTACTCTAGGAGGTGGGTCAAAAAGGATGTTGCTGTGATTTATGTCATGGAGTGTTCTGCCTATGTTGTCCTCTAAGAGTTTTATAGTGTCTGGCCTTACATTTAGGTCTTTGATCCATTCTGAGTTTATTTTTGTGTATGGTGTTAGGAAGTGTTCTAATTTCATTCTTTTACATGTAGTTCCAGTTTTCCCAGCACTGCCTATTGAAGAGGCTGTCTTTTCTCCATTGTAAATTCTTGCCTCTTTTGTCAAAGATAAGGTGACCATATGTGTGTGGGTTTATCTCTGGGCTTTCTATCCTGTTCCACTGATCTATATTTCTGTTTTTGTGCCAGTACCCTACTGTCTTGATTACTGTAGCTTTGTAGTATAGTCTGAAGTCAGGGAGCCTGATTCCTCCAGCTCCATTTTTCTTTCTCAAGATTGCTTTGGCTATTCGAGGTCTTTTGTGTTTCCATACAAATTGCACAATTTTTTATTCTAGTTCTGGAAAAAATACCATTGGTAGTTTGATAGGGATTGCAATTAACCTGTAGATTGCTTTGGGTAGTATAGTCATTTTCACAAGGTGGATTCTTCCAATCCAAGAACATGGTATATCTTTCCATTTGTTTGTATCATCTTTGATTTCTTTCATCAGTGTCTTATAGTTTCAGGCCAATATCACTGATGAACATGGATGCAAAAATCCTCAACAAAATAGTAGCAAACAGAATCCAACAGCACATTGAAAGGATCATACACCATGATCAACTGGGGTTTATCCCAGGAATGCAAGAATTCTTCAGTATATGCAAATCAATCAGTGTGATACACCATATTAACACACTGAAGAATAAAAACTATATGATAATCTCAATAAATGCAGAAAAAGCTTTTGACAAAATTCAACACCATTTATGATAAAAAATCTCCAGAAAGTGGACATAGAGGGAATCTACCTCAACACAGTAAAAGCCATATATGACAAACCAATAGTCAACATCATTCTCAATGGTGAAAAACAAAGAATTTCCTCTAAGATCAGGAGTAAGACAAGGGTGCCCACTCTCACCACTATTATTCAACAGAGTTTTGGAAGTTTTAGCCACAGCAGTCAGAGAAGAAAAAGAAATAAAAGGAATCCACATCAGAAAAGAAGAAGTAAAACTGTCACTGTTTGCAGATGACATGATACTATACATAGAGAATCCTAAAGATGCTACCATGAAACGACTAGAGCTAATCAATGAATTTGGTAAAGCAGCAGGATGCAAAATTAATGCACAGAAATCTTTTGCATTCCTATACACTAATGATGAAAAATCTGAAAGAGAAATTAAAGAAACACTCCCATTTACCGCTGCAACAAAAAGAATATAATACCTAGGAATAAACCTACCTAAGGAGACAAAAGACCTGTATCTAGAAAACTATAAGACACTGATGAAAGAAATTAAAGATGATACCAACAGATGGAGAGATATACCATGTTCTTGGAATGGCAGAATCAACATTGTGAAAATGACTATACTACCCAAAGCAATCTACAGATTCAATGCAATCCCTATCAAGCTACCAGTGGCATTTTTCATAGAACTAGAACAAAAATTTTCACAATTTGTATGAAACACAAAAGACCCCGAATAGCTAAAGCAATCTTGAGAAAGAAAAACAGAGCTGGAGGAATCAGGCTCCTGGACTTCAGACTATGCTACAAAGCCACAGTAATCAAGACAGTATGAGACTGGCACAAAAACAGAAATATAGATCAGTGGAACAGGATAGAAAGCCCAGAGATAAACCCACACACATATGGTCACCTTATCTTTGACAAAGGAGGCAAGAATATACAATGGAGAAAAGACAGCCTCTTCAATAAGTGGTGCTGGGAAAACTGGACAGCTACATGTAAAAGAATGAAATTAGAACACTTCCTAACACCATACACAGAAATAAAGTCAAAATGGATTAAAGACCTAAATGTAAGGCCAGACACTATAACACTCTTAGAAAACAACATAGGCAGAACACTCCATGACATAAATCATAGCAAACATCCTTGTTGACCCACCTCCTAGAGTGATGGAAATAAAATAAAAAATAAACAAATGGGACCTAATGACACTTAAAAGCTTTTGCATAGCAAAGGAACCCATAAACAAGATAAAAAGACTACCCTCAGAATGGGAGAAAATATTTGCAAACGGAGCAACTGACAAAGGATTAATCTCCAAAATATTCAAGCAGCTCATGCAGCTCAGTATCAAAAAAACAAACAACCCAATCCAAAAATGGGCAGAAGACTTAAACAGACATTTCTCCAAAGAAGATATACAGACGGCCAACAAACACATGAAAGAATGCTCAACATCACTAATAATTAGAGAAATGCAAATCAAAACCACAATGAGGTATCACCTCACACCGTTCAGAATGGCTATCATCAAAAAATCTACAAACAATAAATGCTGGAGAGGGTGTGAAGAAAAGGGAATCCTCCTGCACTGTTGGTGAAAATGTATATTGGTACAGCCACTGTGGAGAACAGTATGGAGGTTCCTTAAAAAACTAAAAATAGAACTACCATATGACCCAGCAATCCCACTATGGGGCATATACCCTGAGAAAACCATAATTCAAAAAGAGTCATGTACCACAATGTTCACTGCAGCTCTATTTACAATAGCTAGGGCATGGAAGCAACCTAACTGTCCATTGACCAATGAATGGATAAAGAAGATGTGGCACATATATACAATGGAATATTACTCAGCCATAAAAAGAAATGAAATTGAGTTATTTGTAATGAGGTGGATGGACCTAGAGACTGTCTTACAGAGTGAAGTAAGTCAGAAAAAGAAAAACAAATATCGTATGCTAACACATATATATGGCATCTAAAAAAGAAAAAAAAGTGGTTCTAAAGAACCTAGGGGTAGGACAGGAATAAAGACGCAGACATAGAGAATGGACTTGAGGAAACGGGGACAGGGAAGGGTAAGCTGGGATGAAGTGAGAGAGTGGCATGGACATATATACACTACCAAATGTAAAATAGATAGCTAGTGGGAAGCAGCCACATAGCACAGGGAGATCGGCTCGGTGCTTTGTGACCACCCAGAGGGGTGGGATAGGGAGGGTGGGAGGGAGATGCAAGAGGGAGGGGATATGGGGATATATGAATATGTATAGCTGATTCACTTTGTTATACAGCAGAAACTGACACACCATTGTAAAGCAATTATACTCCAATAAAGATGTTAAAAAATAAATAAAGATACAAATACCTAATACTAAAAATAAAAAATACCTAGGAATAAACCTACCCAAGGAGGCAAAAGTATCGTTTTATAGACAGACCAATTTCTCTACACCTTGGAAATCTGTCCAATGGTCACAGCCGAATATTAAGTTCAGGTGTATTTCTCATTTCAAAAAGAGAGGGGAAAAATTATAACTCCCTGGCAACAACTTGGGGAAATTACCTGGTGCTAAGAAGCTCCTTAACACATTTCTGAAGAAGATGTCAGTAGTACCCTGACAGCAATGGATTAATTCTCCCATCCCGTGAACCAGATCCAGGCCAACTTAATCAAAAACACCCACTGACAGTTCTGCCTGGTGGCGATACGGGTACAGTACTGGGCACAGAGCAGACTCTCAGATTTTGGTGAAACTTGATAACTGCTTTTTTATTAAACACTCCCCGTGTTCTAAGCTCTGTGCTAAGCACTTTATGTATCTCACTTTATTTTATCCTCACAGCCTGAAAGATCGAAAAACCAAGCTTAGCATTTACCTCACTGTCTTGTACATAATTATCGCTTAAAAAGTAGCCACTATTCTTATCAGCTATTTTACCAACGAGCGCACAATTAGTAGGAAGTAAACCTAGGAACTGGCCCCAGGATCAAGTGGTAACAAATACATTAAAGAAGTGAATGAATGAGTGAGTGGAAGGAAGGAAGGAAGGAGGGAAGGGAGGATGGAAGGAAAGAAGGAAGGAAGGGAGACAATACAACCAGAGTCATCCCTTTAATAAAAAGACCAGGGGAGGGAATTCCCTGACAGTCCAGTAGTTAGGACTCCGCGCTTCCACTGCAGGGGGCACAGGTTTCCTTCCCTGGTTCGGGGAACGAAGATCCCGCAAGCTGTGCAGTGCAGCCAAAAAAAAAGACAAGGGAAAAAGAGAATAAATGTTAATTATAATGTCTAGGGGTGGAGCACACAGGTTTATCATCTTCTCTGTGCCAAGCCCTGTACTTTGCCCTGAGGAATACACCGAAGAAAAGAAGTGTGATTCCTCCCCTTTGTGGGATCTAGTTGGACTGAAATACGTATCACATATAGAGAAGTGAGATGTCTTATTTTCTGACAAAGAGAGTTCCACTCCTATTCCACACATAAGCTAAAACCACCACCAGAAATGACATTCCCACTGTTGCAAACACTGCAGAAGCCCAGGGCCCTGGTGGCAACTCCTGAAGGAGGAACTCGAACCATTTACATGATAACCACATCCATGTTTCATGTAGAAACATGAATGAATAAGCAAATCACATGTAAGTCGTTCCTAAAGCACATTCCTAAAGTGGCATGAGCTTTTTTTTTTTCCCAAGGAAGGTTCCTGATTGAATTAGACAGCTTTGTGTTTGGAATTGAATAATGACCCCCAAATCTCTACTCCATCCACCTGAGATTCCACCATTTGATAGTCACTCCTTTGAATGTTAAGAAATGTGAGAACTTTCTATCCTCCATTAAAATAAATAACACTGGAAAAAAATGCTATATTTTAAAGCATGTAAGTGTTTAAGGGAATTAATCGGTTAAATCTCCATTTGAACAACACGTTGAGAGAAAGGCACTAGAGAGAAAGAAGTCCAAACAGGCAACCAGGGGGTGAGCCCGAGAAAGCCAAAGGGCTCCCATCTTAACCAGGGCTAGCCTGGGCATCACAGTCCATTCATTCTGTGAGACACCACATTTCACTCTTCCCTTTATATTTCATAACAATCACTGGTCACTGGCCAAGCAATAAAGCTTCAAGTGTAGCACTCAGCCATGACTGTAAGTGGACAGTTGGGAATCAACAGAAGGCTACAACCTCAAAAGGAGCTCTTCTTCCAGAATCTTTCTTAGTGACAATACTGGGCGTTTTGGGAAGTAAAAGGCGCAGCCCAATCCTTCTTTATCCAGTTTCTCCTGCTAATTCCCAAACTCAAAAATGCCGTAGGGCCCTGTTTGAGAACGTGCAGTGAGCGTTTCACTCCAAGCATGAAGAAAGTTTGTCTTCATGTTGTTTCTTGTGTAAGCAAAGAAGGCAAATTTGCCAGTCATGTTCCTTTCCAACCTTCCCTCCTTCTGGGAAGCTGGGATGGATGCAGGAACAATGCAGTGCCCGAGGTATTGCAAAGCCTGATCAAACGTCCTCGCCACAGAGCTGCCTGGACATAGTTACTGTGTGAGGCTCAGGTTCCATGTTGGGGACCAAGACGTACATAAGAAATGGCAGCTCTCCAGCTCTGTCCTTCTCCCCAGACAGACGGAGGGAGACAACCAGACAACTGCTCAGGATGTGACAAGGATTCTTCTTGATTTATTCAACACCTACCCTTGCCTGTGACCTTGATAATTCACATGATTTTATTTAAATAGAAAGTAATTGAGAAAACATGAAACAGAACAGTCTTAGAAAGGAGAGTTTTAGATCATATAATGAAAAGGGTCATCAGACAATTGCACACAATATGACAAGGGCTCTTATTTACTTATTGACAACCTAATTTTCTTTGTAATCAGGACAATGGACATGGTATTATTTTTTATGAGAAAATCTGGGGAGAAAATACAGTTAAAAGGGAGAGTTTTATGTAACTGATTGAAATAAGAGGAAAACAATCAAAAATTTTCATTGCTGTAAGTTGAAAGGGTCTCCTGCGATGTCCAGCTGGGGTTGAAATCATGAGACCCCAGGACCTTTCATTCCCGCCCAGTCTGGAGGGGCACCATCTCTCATGTGAAGTTAGGGGCTGCAGGCGGCACAACCCCAAATCTTTCTTCCCCCGCCTCTCCGCTTCACCTTCGAGGCAGCGTGGAGCAATGGTCAAGAGCACAGAGCCTGGCCAGCACCCCCTCTCGGGAGCTGTCATGGAGGGTGCAGAGCAGCAGGCTGTGAAGCAGGCACGGAGGGCAGGGTCCACGCCCATCACCTGGAGCAGAAGATCCACTACATGCACAGCCGTGTATGCCTTTTCAAGAAGGCAGTTTTCCCTTGGAGGTCAGACCTTCGACTTTTCACTCGATAGCACAATGAACCAGATGCGTCCTACTAATCACCCAAACAAGCAAGGGTCCCAACCAGGCGTGGAAAGCAGGAACTTACCACCACTAGTGGTGTTCCCTAATGAACAGCTATCAACCAACAGCTAGCCTTCCCTTGCAATCAGGCAGGGGTCTTTGAGACCCATGGGCCAGGAGTTGTAGAGGAAGGCTGCTGCCAGGGACAGGGAGAGGGGCACCGAGAAATATTTTGCTTTCAGATAAGAGAAGCAGGTAGTTGCTGGGATAGCCCCACCCCAGTTCTTCCCACCTTGGAAGCAAAGGTGATTCCAGGACCTCTGTCAGCCACTCAACAACCACAGGTCACTAAGTAAGGAGGGCACTGAGAGCAGGGGTGGGGGGGCAAAAAGAAAGAACCATTAGGATTTACTGGCGGCACTGGGCTAAACCAGCAAAGGTAGAGCCCCCACTTCAACACCTCATAGCTGTGAGATCAGCGCCTTTCTTGCTTCAATCACTCATTTATCTCTAGGTGTAAGCACTCCTGACATACCAGACAGCCTAAGAGCGTAAGCGTGCATTTACCATCAGAAAATAATGAAATCTTGCTGGCCCGTGTTGATTAACTGTGCAATTGTCAGTCACTTTTCCATGAAAAGACAACAACAAAAGGAAGAAGTGAGGCTCCCTTCAGAGGGAGTGCAGGTCTCTGCTTTACCCAGTGACCTAGCACGCCACCGCTAAACTCTGGGAAGCAAGACCTAGATTTTTAAGCCTGAACTTTTCAAGTCCCCTCTGTTTCTCTCTTGAAATAGCAAATATGTATAAAAATCTGTACTATTGTAAGACATACTTGTGTCTCTGAGAAAAGCAATATATCATCTGTAGTTTTAGAGTCTTTGCTAGTTTCCCATGATTCTGCAGATGTTCAAGAATTAGTATTTGCAGCACAGCACCATTATTACTAATAACATCACATTAAAACTAACAGTGCTTTACTATCTATAGCACTTTCATATGTATTCTATTTTTTAAATATCTAGAAACCACAAAAGGATTGCTATTTCTTTGACTGAGTGCAGAACAAGGTATGTGAAAACTTAGGAAAACTAGAATAAAATCACTCATATTCTTCACAGGCATATACAAGATAAGACAACAGGCTAGGAAAGGGGGAAGCATGGGAAAATGAAAAATGAAAATGAAAAGCTAGATATGAGAATAAAATAATAAAAATTCAACAGCTCAATTTAAAGGTGGTTTAGAAGCTGTAAAAATCACACGGAATGTGCATAAAATTTGAAGAATATCATGGAGGATAAATTGGAGAAACTCCACAAGAAATAGAGGAAAAGGATGACGACAGACAAAAGCATGACAGAGAAAACTATAGTTATAAAGACAAGAGAATAAAGAGCCAACATTCACAACTAAAATTCCAAAATAGTCAAATATAAGCAACACAGTGATTGGTCATATCCTGGAAAATAAAGCAAATCTCAACGAAGTTACAAGGATTGGAATCATTCAGAGTATGAATGATTTCATACTCTGACTATCATACTCTGAAAGATTTCTCTGACTATAGGAAAAAGTAAACCAGAAATAAATAACAAAAATATAACCAAAAAGTCCTCAGGTATTTGGAAATTCAGCAATACACTTCTAAATAACCAATGGATCAAAAAACAAATTACAGTGGCAATTATAAAATATTTTTATTAAAGGATAACAAAAATGCAATAAAACACAATTTATGGGATGCAGCTAAAGGCATGCTTAGAAGGAAATTAATAGCCTTAAATGCTTATATAAGGAAATAAAAAAGCCTTAAAATCCAAGACTGAATTATCTAGTTTAGAAAGTTAGAAAAAGAAGAGTAAATTAAACCCAAGTAAAATAAAAGAAATTAAGAAAAATGCTTTAAAATGTAAAACAAATGGATACATCAATCAAGATGGTGGAATAGGAGGATGTGGAACTCACCTCACCCCACAAACACATTAAAAATACATCTACATGTGGAACAATTCTCACTGGAAACTGGCAGAAAGACTCCTGTACAATCAAGGCTGTAAGAAAGATCCACAGGTAATCTGGTAGGAAGGGAAGAAAAGTGACCAGGTCGGGACCTGTGCCCCTGGGAGGGGATAAGAGGAAGAGGGAAATTACACAGGCAGAGAACTGAGTGAGCAGTGACAGACACAGACTGGGCATCCCTGTCCTGGAGTCCTAGAAGGGAGAGACAAGCCCCCGTGGACAGTTTGGAGGACCACGAGACTAACAGGAGGGCTGTGGGCAGCCTGAACTCCACCTGTGAGGTGGAAGCATGCTCACTTGCCCCCAAGGAAGGGCAGAGAGAGGCTTCCTGTGACAGCCTCGGCACACATCCCAGCTTACTGAATGGGAGAAAATATTTGCAAATGCTATGAAAGATAAGGGGTTAAGGTCCAAAAATATATAAACAGCTCATACAACTCAATATCACAAAAACAAACAACCCAATCTGAAAAAATGGGCAGAAGACCTGAATAGACATTTTTCCAAACAAGACATACCAATGGCTAACAGGCATGTGAAAAGATGCTCAACATTGCTTATTATTAGAGATATGTAAATCAAAACAACAATGAAATTGTTGTCACTATCAGAATTGTTGTCATACCTATCAGAATGCCTATCATCAAAAAGTCTGCAAATGGCAAATGTTGGAGTAGATGTGAAGGAAAGGGAACTCTTGTGCATTGTTGGTGGGAATGTAAATTGGTGGAATCACTATGAAAAACAGTATGAAGTTTCCTCAGAAAACTAAAAATAGGACTACCATATGATCCAGCCATTCCATTCCTGGGTATATACCCCCCAAAAATGAAAACACTAATTCAAAAAGATACATGCATCCCAATGTTCATAGCAGTTTTATTTACAATAGCCAAGATATGGAAACAACCCAAGTGTCCAGCAAACAGATGAATGGGTACGGAACATGTCATATATATATTTTTCCACTATATAAATATATAGTGGAATATTACTCGGGCATGAAAAAGAATGAAATTCTGCCATTTGCAACAACATGGAGGGACCTAGACAGAATTATACTTAGTGAAGTAAGTCACAGAGAGAAAGACAAAAACTGTATGATATCACTTATATGTGGAATCTAAAAAATAAAACGAACAAATGTATATAACAAAACAGAAACAGACTCACAGTTACCACCGGGGAAAAACAAACTACTGTTTACCACTGGGGAGAGAGAAATGGGGAGGAACAAGATACAGGTAGGGAATTAAGAGATGGATAAGTAAAAGGATATATTATACAGCACAGGGAACTATGGCCATTATTTTGAAATAACTTTTAATGGAGTATAATCTATAAAAAACACTGAATCACTATGCTGCACACCTGAAACTAATATAGTATTGTAAACCCACTATACTTCAATAAAATAAAATGTAAAACAAATGGACAGGAGAGAAAAATCAAAGCCAAAATGGTTCTTTTAAAATCTAAGTACACTGAAACTCTTTAAAAGCATTGCTTTAGGAAAAAAAAGAGAGAGAGAGAGAGAGAGAGAAGCCCAGTTATCAAAATGAAGAATTAAAAATGAAACATCACCACCCAGTCTACAGATGTTAAAAAGAGAATGAGAGGATATTATAAATAATTTTATGGAGATCAATTTGGAAGTTATGAAATAGAAAAATTCCTTTAAAAAACACAATTTAGAAACTGATTTTTAAAAAAGAAACAGAAATGTGAATAGTCTTACATTTATTTAAACACTTTTAATTTTTAATTTAAATCCCCCCCCCAAAAAAATCTCCAGGCCCAGATGGTTTCATTAATGAATTCTCTTTAATATTTTGGAGTATAATGGCACCAATCTTAGAGACGTTTTTCCAGAGGCTGGAAAAGATGAAACACTTCCCAACTCATCCTATAAGACCACTTTGACCTTGATACCAAAACCTGACAAAGACATTATAAGAAACAAAAACTACTGGTCAACGGTTCCCATGAACATAGACACAAAAATACTAAACAAAATATTAGCACAAATAACCCAGTAAAATGCCAAAAGGAAACTGCATGAAGTCTAACTTGGGCCTATTCAAGGAATGCATGGATTTAAAGTCAATAGATATGTTTCTGCTTCTGCTTCCCCTCTCCCTTCCCGACCAATTCTGTCCTACAGGTATTAGGTAGAGCAGGGAGGGCACCTATGGTGGAAGCCAGGGGGTCCTGCGGTGCGCTAGACAGGGGTGTCAGAGGAGGATCTGCACAGAGGGCCAGCCTGGAGTGTAGGCAGGGCAAGGGGTGTACCCATGCAGGGGAGGGAGTGGTGACAGAGATGGGAGATCAATTATATCCTACTGACCAAATGAAGAATCATATAAGGGTAACAAAAACAAGCGTTCTCACAGGGTTGGAGAAGAGAGTTACAAATACGTAAGTGGAGAAAACAAAACACTGTGATGTTGGACTGGAATGGGATGTATCAGTGTGAACCAGTGGCTCTCAATAGATATTAGATATATAGATGATAAATGATAGATAGGTAGATGGATAAAATAAATATAAATGCAAATGAATGTACCTACATATACTTGCGTGTGTACACACACATCACACACCCGTGCATACATATACATATGTATCTTCAGTATACATTTGTCACCTAGCTCTGCCTGAGAGGGCCTGGGAGCGGCAACACACCAACGGCAGTGAGCACACCAAGCCACGGACCTTAGCTTCTAAATACCACTTGCCACTAAGAGAAACCAGAAGTCCCTGGAGAAACGGCCTGAGCAGGAAAAGCACACAGTGAGCCTGAAACCACTGTGCCAGAAGGCAAGAAAGTGCTCAGAGAAGAGGGGCCATGCCAACGGACACCCAAGCCAGAGTAAGTGAGCTCTCACTGGGTAGACTGGGTACAATTTGAGCACTGAGGTGAATAATGATGATAACAGATTATGGTCCATTGAGAGTAGTAGAAAACCATGAGTCCTTTCAGAAACCAATTAAGGAATTCATGTAAAACTCGACGGAGAACAAGATATACATAGTTCCAAAGTACCTCCCCACAAAAATGCTTGTTAATTACAAAGGAGAAGTTAGTAAGTTTACAGTGGAGAAACCTGGCAGACACCACCTTAATCAAGTAGTCAGAGTAAACATCATTAATTACGAAACAAATTGGAATTATGTGTTGCCTGATGGAACACAAGATCGCAGCAGTACTCGTGTGAAGGACAGAACCTCAATCTAATTGCAAGAAAACGGACAAATCCAGGTTGGAGGACACTCCACAGAACAAATGGCCGGTACTCTTCAAAAGTATCAAAGTCATGTAGTCCAGGGAAGACCAGGGACTGCTCTAGACCAAAGGAGATGATAAAGAGACAGGCAAGTAAATGCAGCATGTGGTTCTGAAAGGAATCTTTGCTACAAAGGTATTGCTGAAACAACTGGGAAATCTTGAATAGGATTTGAGGATTAGATGGTATCATGTATCAATGCAGGTATCTTGATTTGGACGGTTACATAGAAGAATGTCCTTGTTATAGAAATATACCCTAAATTGTAAAGCAGAAACTAACACATCATTGTAAAGCAACTATACTCCAATAAAGATGTTAAAAAAAAAGAAATATACCCTAAAAATAGGAATGATGGAGGAACATGTCAGCAGCTTACTCTCAAATGGCTTAGAAAAAGCAAGTTCTTTGTACTCTACTTCCAATTTTTCTGTTTGTTACCGTTTCAAAATTGTTCCAAAATTTTAGATAAATATGTTATAAATACATACATATATACATATATATCTCATGTTATTTTCTCCTTTACTTTGTTTATGTGGTAAAAAACACACAATACTTCTTTGTGTGTCTGTGTGTGTTATTCATCACGTAAACAAAATAAAGAAGAAAAGAATATGATTATTTCAAGAGATGCAGAAAAAGTATTTGACAAAATTTTACATGAATTCATAATTTAAAAAAAAAAAACCTCTAATCAAAGAGACCTGCAGCTTCTGCCCTGAGTTGGAGAGAGCTGGAAGGAACGTTGTTCCCACCCTTTCAACAAAAAAGAGACAGACTAACTTCAAATCCACAAGCTTTTTGAACCCATCAGAAAGCAGAGGTCACAGAGCAAGTACTGGGCTAAAACCTAAGATGGCATAGCGTCTGCAGGGAGTGAAGAGGTGCTAACCTGACCCCGCCCCCTGGGCCACCACACTGTGGGGACAGATTGGTGGAGGTCTTTGCACAGACTGGTGGAAGTGTGTGACAGTTCTGGGGGGCTGCATGGTGTGTCAGAGTGTACACAGCTTCTCATAGGCTCTTTCTTCACACATAAAGAACTCAACAAGCTCTTTAAAATGCCTACTGGGTGCAAACCTGGGGCAAGAGCACAGCAGAAATGCAAAGGGACAAGAAACTCCTCCAGGATCTTTCCCTTCTTTTTCCACTAGGAACAGTTTTAATTCTTCTAGGGAGGGGCATAAGCTGCCCTGGTGACATCGGTGAAAAATCTGCAGTTAGGGAAAGAAATGAGAAAAAAACCCACTCCTGAGGGAGGGACAGGATCACACAGTGTGGCCACAATTACAGCAGAGAGGGAGGAGAATCAAGAAAGCCACACTCCTGAGACCCACGGACATGGGGCACATCTAAGATTAAGGCTTAATCAGGATAAAAGACTGCAAACAATGTGATTAGTTCGCCTACAGTCATCTCAATGGATGCAGAAAAAGCACTTGAAAAAATGCAACATATATTCCTGGTAAATACTCTCAGCAAACTAGTTATAAAAGAGCACTTCCTTAAACTAATAAAGAGCATCTGAGCATCTAAAAACAAACAAACAAACCCTCCAGAGAACACGGTAAAAAACTGAAACGCTTCCAAGGAAACAAGCAAAGGATGTTCTCTCTCACCACTCTTGTTCAACACTGTCCTGGAAAACTGAGTGCAATAAGGCAAGCAAAAGAAATAAAAGGACCAGATGAAATGGAAAAAACTGTCTATATTCAGAGATGGCATGATTGTCTATGTAAAAAAAAAAAAAAAAAAAAAAACACAAAGAATCTACAAAAAAGCTCCTAGAAATAATAGATGAGTTCAGCAACTTATTAATTTGACGTACAAAAGTCAATTGTATTTCTACATGCTATTAATGAATAACTGGAAAAATTATTATTTAAAAAAATTTTAAATACCATCTACAACAGCAAATGAAACAGTTATAAATCTAACAAAATATCTGCAGGTTCTGTATGTTGAAAACTACACAACACTAATCAAAAAAATCAAAGAAGACCCAAGTCAATGGAAAGATATGCCATGTTCATGGATTGGAAGACTCAGTAATGTTCAAATATAGTTCTCCCCAACTTAACTCGTAGGTTCAATACAATGCCGATCAAAATCCTGGCAGGATTATCTGTAGATGTTTTTCAGTGCCATTTTTAAAAAAAGGTTGCTCGCTGTTGAATTGCTTTTGCTCCTTGGCCAAAAATCAGTTGACTATATTTGTGTGGCCTTATTTCCAGTCTCTCTATTCCATTGTGTTTGTGTGTCTATCTTTTTGCTGATGCCACATTGGTTTAACTATAATAAGTCTTGAAATCAAGTCCTCCAACTTTGTTCTTCTTTTAAAAATTATTTTGGCTACTCTCATTACTCTGTATTTCTGCACTTAAAAAAATAGAATTAGATTATCAATATTTACCTCCAAAAAATCCTGTTGTGAGAGACATTACTAAGAGAATGAAATGAAAAGCCATGGACCAGGAGAAAATATTTGTGAATCACACACCTGACAAAGAACTTGTATCTAGAACACTTTAAGAATGCTCAAAATTCAACAGTAAGAAAACAAACAACTCAGTTTAAAAATAAGCCAAAGATCTATATACTTCACCAAAAAAGATATAAGGTTAGAAAAATTTAAAAAGCATCTAATAAGATATTCAACATCATTAGTCAACAGGGAAATACAAATTCAAACCACGAGATATCAGAATATCTAAAAAAAAAAAAAACTGGCAATGACAAGTGTTGACAAGAATGCAAAGCAAATGGAATTTTTATATATTGTTGGTGGGAATGCAAAATGGTATACCCATGTGGAAAATAGTTTGGAAGTTTCTTATAAAGTGAAACGTATACCTACCATATAACCTAAGCAATCTCACTCCTAGGTATCTACTTAAGAGAACTGAAAATTTATTTCACCCAAAGCCCTATATATGAATGTTTACTGATGCTTTATATGTATTAGCCAAAAGTAACCTTGCTTTGCCCTGCAACCAGTAAATAGATAAATAAGTTGTGATATATCCATGCAATGGAATACTACTAAGCAATAAAAAGGAATGAATTATTGGTTCACTTAACAACAGGGATGAAACAAATGCATTTGACAAAGTAAAGAAGCCAGACCCAAAAGGCTACACACTGTATGATTCCATCTATTTGATGATTTAGAAAAAGAAAAGTATAAGGTAGAAACTGCTTAGTAGTCCCCAGGGGTTGGAGTTGAGGGGAGGAGCTATCTGTAAAAGGGTAGCCAGAACTTTACCGGTGATACAACCGTGGTGGTGAACATACGACTCCATGCATTTGTCGAAACCCATAGAAGTTTGCACTACACAAAGTGAATTTTAATATAGGTAATTTTTTAATAACAATCAACCAGATTGTAGAAAAGGTCCTAGAAAGCAAGAATGCAGACAATGGTGACAAATGAATCGAACTGTATTACAACAGACTCAAACAAACACACTGAAGCGGGGGGGAAGGAAGGCGTTGACCCAAGTAACTTTGGAAAATAATACTTTGCTCAAATACTGTAAGGCTAAAAAGAACTAAACACAAACACTGTACTCTAGTTGATAAATTACTTTCTCACAGGGTTACTGTTAGAATTTCTGAAACTACTTATGTGAATACCAGTGTTGAACAATTAAGTAATGATAGATAATGAGACCCAGGTTTCTCACTATCGAAGAAAATTGTGACAAATAAGATGATGACAAGGACTAGAATGAATGTGGCAGTGCTGGGTTGGAGTCAGAGGTATCAATATGGACTTGAGGACTTTTTAAGCCACAGACAAGTAGACACAGAATTAGATGTAAACGTGTATATACACGGCTTACTTACAATCACGTATTTCCGAGCTCTGTCTACTAAGACGGCCTCTAAGCAGTGACACTCCAGAAGCAGTGAGCACACCTGGCAACCAGGCCTTGGTTTCTAAATACCATTTTCCAACAAAGGGAACCAGGGCTCCTTGGAGAGGTAGTTGATTCCAGGGTTTGGGCAGGGAAAATCCAAGATGAACCTGAAGCATTCTATGATACCAGAAAGGAAGTACTCAAGGGATGGAGGGGTAAGGAATAGGCCATAACTGAGAGGGCACAGGTGCCAACCTGACAAAGTCCTCAATGGCTCAACCTGAACAGCTGTAGCCACAGATAAAAAGTGATGGTACTGGATTATATCTGGAAGAATAAAATAATTATGCATGAGTCAAAAAAACCCCTATATGTCACACTTAACGGTGAAATAATGAAAACTTTCCAACTATAATTGTAAAAGAGATGACACCATCGCTACTTCTATTCAGCATTGTACTAGAAGTCCCAGTCACAGCAGTAGTAGTGAAAAAAAATTAAATATAAGAATTGGAAAGGAAAAAATTAAAATGTTATTATTTCACATCATGTTTTGTACTGGATTAATCAAAAAGAATCTATAGGGCTTCCCTGGTGGCACAGTGGTTGAGAGTCCGCCTGCCGATGCAGGGGACACGGGTTTGTGCCCCGGTCCGGGAAGATCCCACATGCTGCAGAGCGGCTGGGCGCGTGAGCCGTGGCCGCTGAGTCTGCGCGTCCGGAGCCGGTGCTCCGCAACGGGAGAGGCCACAACAGTGAGAGGCCCGTGTACCGCGCAAAAAAAAAAAAAAAGAATCTATAAACAGAACACTAATATTAATAGTGGATTGAGGAAGACCAAAATAGTAGATTGAGTCACATGCAATCACCGTTTCAGAGTTGAATGTTGGCAATTTCAAATGCTTCAACTAAGAAAAGTCAAATGCATTTCAATATACTAAGAAAATAATTAGAAAACAAACTTTTCAAAGATACTTTTTAAAATACCATCAGAAAATATAAAAACGTTAAGGAGTAAATCTAACGAAAGACATACAAGATTTCTGCACTAAAATTTACAAAACTTTATTGAGAGAAATGTTAAAAGACCTATATAAATGGAGAGCTGTAATTTTGACTATTCAGTATTATAAAGTTATCAATTATCCCTGAATTGATGTATATATTCAATGCATTTGCAATCAAAATCATAACGCTTTTTGTGTAGAAACTGACAAGCTGATTCAAATATTTATATGGAAAGGCAGAAGGCCAAGGAGAGTCAAGATGGTCTTGCAGAAGAAAGACAGAGCTGGCAGGTGTAGCCTCCCAGCTACGAAGACTTTTATAAAGCTACCTTACTTGATACAGTGTGGTATTAGCACATGGATAGACAACAGATCAGTGGACCAGAACAGAGAGTGCTGAAATAGACTCATTTATGGTCACTGGCTTTATGACAGCGATGACACCAAAAGTGGGAAGAATGGTCTATTCAGTAGATGCACTCTGTCACCTGCATATCTGTAGGAAAAACAAAAAAAATTCCTGACCTGTAGCTCATATCTCATACCACACAGAAAAAACAAATCACTTCCAAGTAGTTTTTAGATGTAAATGTGAAAGATGAAACAACAAACCTTCTAGAAAACAGCATAGAAGAATAGCTTCATGATTTTGCAGCAGGAAAATATTTCTTAGACACAGAAAGCACTACACACTAAAGAAAAGGTTAATGGGTTGAGCAATAGTAAATTAGCAAAATTAAAATCTTGTTCAGCAGAAAGACAATACTGAGTATTTATGAAAACCCTACAGCTCACATCATACCTAATGACAAAAGATTTGATGACTTTCCCTCTAAGACTGGGGAAAAAGTAAGGATGGCTATAGTAAACACTGTCGTACTGGGGAGCCTACCCAGTGCAATAAGGTGAGAGACAGTGTGGGATAAAAGAGTGTGAGAGTGAGAGATCACACACATTGGAAAAGAAGAAGTAGAAAATCCTAAGGAAATAAACATTTCATTAAGGTCACAAGATACAAGGTCAATATACAAAAATCAACTGTGTTTATATATAGTAGCAATGAACAATTTAAAATACCATTCAAAATAGCATCAAAAACATGAAATATTTAGGTAGAATCTAACAAAATATGTGCAAGACCTGTTCAATGAAAAACTATATATTTCCACCAAGGAATTAAAGAATACCAGATAAATGGACAGATATCTACTATGTTCATGGATTGGAAGTCTCATTTTTATTAAAAATGCAGTTCCTTCCAGCTTGCTCTATAAATTCAGTGTATTACCAATCAACATCCCAGGAGGTCTTTTTTGTATAAATTGACAATCTGATTCTAAAATTTATATGAAAATTCAAAAGCTCGAGAATAGTCAAGTTTAAAAAAGAAAAATTAGAGGACTTACATTACCTGAAAATTTACAGTAAAGGGGCCACTGGGGTTCTGGCATGAGGATAAGTACACAGTGCAATGAAACAGAATAGAGAGAACAGAAATAGACTCACACGTATACGGCCAACTTATTTTTAACAAAGAGGAAAAGACAATTCAATGGAGAAAAGAATAGTCTTTTCAAAAATTGGCGCCAGAACAAATGGATATGCACGTGGGTAGAAATGACCCTTTCTCTTACTTAGTGCCATATACAAAATTAGCACAAAATGGGTCACACCACAAAATTCTTCAAACCTTGGGGAAGGTAAAATGTTCTAGATAGGACACAAATTTCACAAACAATAAAATAAAATGCTAATAAATGAGATTTAACCAAAATGTAAAATGTGTGCTCTTCTAAAGATGCCATTGACAAAATGAAAAGGCAAACTAAAAACTGAGAGAAAATATTTGCAAATCAAAAATTTGATGAAGAATTTATATCCAGAACATATAAAAACCTCTTAGAACTCAATAATAAAACGCCTTCCTTACAAACCTGGATAAAAGCAATAGAGAAAATTTCTCAAACGTACAAGCAATTGGAAAGTGCATTACTTACAAAACCTAGAGAAAAATGTATTCCAAGACATTCTCCAGCAGACTAAAAGATGAATCAGAATACAGAACTAAAGAGTTTTAGAATTATGTTAGAACGGTACTACTGGGATAAACAATGAAACCAAATCATCACAGAAGTAAAGGAATGTTTACCAAAAAAATGCAGTTTTGAAGATTCAAAAATAAGAATAATTTAATAATAAACTAGCTCTAAAATCTCATCATGTAAAACAACAGAAAGTAGGTGAAGCGGGGTGGCGGGGGGACAAAAGTTAGAGTTAACTTCCTCACCTCTTATGAGGCATGTCGACAGATACAAAATGACAAGCAATTTGATAAAATACACCAAAAGACCTGAAAACATTTATCCTCTTTAGCCAGAAGTTTTACTTGTAGGAAATTGTCTTAAGGAAATCACTATGTGCAAAAAATAACTACACAGATGTTCGTTGCAGCATTATTTTATGATAGACGAAAACTGGAAGGAGTGTAAATGCCCAAAAGTATGGGGCGGACTAAAGAACTACACATGTTCATTCACCGAAATACTGTTTATTCATTAAGTGATATGTGGACAAAGGATATCTAATGATTAGGAAAGAATTGCATTATCTTTCTGAGGTATTTTTATGTCATTCTAGTTAAAACCAAGAATTTTGCTGGTTTATGATTTTTTTTTCTTTGATCAACAGGATTTATTTGGCCTCATCCCTTTTTCTCATTTCTTTTCCTAAGTTTTCTGCTTCTTTCAAACACTTTCATGTGGAATACTTCATTTTAACTTTATCTCCCTCAAAAAACTATTCAATGATTTAAATACTAGTGACTTTGTTTCCTAAAATGGCGTATTCACAATTTATATTTAAATGAAAAGATAGGGAATTCCCTGGCAGACCAGAGGTTAGGACTCCGCGCTTTCACTGCCGAGGGCCCAGGTTTGATCCCTGGTCTGGGAACTAAGCTCCCACAAGCTCTGCGTGGCATGGCCAAAAAATAAATAAATAAAATAAATGAAAAACTAAGGATGCCATCACTTAGAAGCTAGGTGGTTTGCAACACCAATGCATATAAATTCAGTGCTTAGTTTCAAACATGGCACTACAGTTGTTTTTAAGTCTCAATAATTTATGGTTTTGACAGACTTGAATAAAACACTAATTACAACAAAGTATACTAATTTTATGATACAAAGAACTAAAATATTAAATCTTTACCAATCCCCAGCAATCCATATTTCTAAAAGAAAAAACATACACATACAATATACATACACATTAGCAGATTAATTCAAACCAGACCTCCAACACATATATTTTCAATAAGAACTGATCTAGTAATAAAATATTCTCCACCACAAATGTAAGCCAAACCCATAATTCATTTATTTCAAGTATGTGAATGCTCCACCTTCTGGCGCACGGTCAAGCCTCTAAGAAATCCTTTGCCCAGGAGGCACAAAGTCTTCCACAACTGCCTGGGAGCGAACCATTCCAGGCAGCCATGGCTCAGACAGGGATCATCGTGGTCTGTTCCAGCAACTCCCAGACCAGTCCCCAAAGAGCTGAAGTCAGCAGCTGTTCACAGGCTAAGGACAGCACAGAGAGAGTGGCAAGATGCTCAGGGCTGCAGGGAGGGCATCTCCGCTCCCAGCCTAGGCGATATCCACTCCATGGAATCCTGTGGACCACATCCCACCCCATTAGCTCTGCTTGGTACCTCGTGGAGCCAGCAACCCACAGCCAGAACTTTCTAGCAAGATTCCCCACCGGGTTAATTTTTTTTTTTTTGGATTGAATTGCATTTTTATTTTTTTATATTTTTAACATCTTTATTAGAGTATAATTGCTTTACAATGATGTGTCAGTTTCTGCTTTATAACAAAGTGAATCAGTAATATATATACATTATGTCCCCATATCTCTTCCCTTTTCTGATGCAGTCTGCATCACCAAATTAGTGAGCATCATAAAAATTTTTTAAAAATTAAAAAAAAAAATTTTAGTTGTGCAGACAGTTTCGATGTCACCCATCCCTTCCCCTTCACAACACTATTGGGCAGGACCATTTTTGTTACACTTCAGGTCTTTCTGAAAACCACCCCAGTGTTGTTGGCTCATAAAGCTTCCTGGCACTCACTCAAGACCTTCTTTCTCCTTCCTGTACAAATATTTCCCAAGTTTTCATTAGAAACAGATTATGAGGGACCTGCATGTTTTGGAGGAAGCTTCTCCCTTGTCACCCACACGCGATGAGCTTTACAATTATTCCTTATTGAAGCCGAACATGTTCACCCTTAAAATTTAATGTCGAGGGCTTCCCTGGTGGCGCAGCGGTTGAGAGTCCGCCTGCCGATGCAGGGGACACGGGTTCGTGCCCCGGTCCGGGAGGATCCCACATGCCGTGGAGCGGCTGGGCCCGTGAGCCATGGCCGCTGAGCCTGCGCGTCCGGAGCCTGTGCTCTGCAACGGGAGAGGCCACAACAGTGAGAGACCCACGTACCAAAAAAAAAATTTAATGTCGAGACACTTGAGGAACCACGATGGACTTCTTCCCATCACTCCCCACTATGGACCAACGTGCTTCAGCTGTCCTTGGATTCACCAAGGCAAAGCCCTCATTTGATCACATCCCTAAGAAGAAAAACTGAATCAGATCAAGTCACCTTCAGTCATGCACATGAAAAGTGAGGAAACCAAATATATATTTGTCCAAAAAAATCAAAACATGGTATATCTGCTGTAGCCGTGTGCCAGGCCCACATGTGGATGCTGTGCCGGCTCCCACCTATGATAGGAATTCTAGCTCACCACTGACATTTCTATGTCCCCTTATGGGGTGCAAGACCCTGGACTTCATGCTACCCTTGGAAAATCAGCAAAGCGTTGCATTTGGGTTTTTTTAAAGAAATTACACAGCTGTTGTTCACAGAAAGGACATATTTTTAAGCAACTGTTTTCCTTACTATTTCATTATTGGTGTCTGCCTACGTGCATTTGATGTCAGCACTGTTCCACACAGCCTCTACTGGAGGTCTCCATTTGTTGTCACAGCCGCGGGGAAGCCATGGAAACTCACAACTGTGAAAGCCCAGGACATAAAGGATGCATTGGATCTGGTGTTCAAGCTTAATTCAGAAAAGAACTGCTTTCCAAAGACTCTCACTTTTGTTTCTAACGTGTTTGGAAATAATGTTTTTATCATGGAGTTTCACTGAGCATCGTGCTAAACTTCCCACCACATGAAAAATGCCTTCTCTGGCAGGAGATGGTGTGACCCTGGTGAGATAAGGTGGTCCTGCTCTCAGAATCACCAACCTTCAAACCCACACCATGTACGCAGCAGGTGAAAATCACCTTAAAAGTGCTATGTCAGTAGGAGCTTCTCTGTAACCAGAAAAGAAGGATGAAGCCACACTAACTGAAGGAAGTGAACAACCCAGGGCCACTCTGGGCTTTACCCCACCATGGGACCCTCTCACAACCAGGCTGTGGCCCCAGCAGTGATAGATTTGCATGACGATCCCAGGACACCTACAACAGACTCCTCCTTCTGGGAAGTCCATGTGACGTCCCCAGGTCAAGAAAAAAAAAGTCTCTTTTTAAAGAGTCACTCTATTTACAATGAAAGAAATGAGACCTTTTTTCTTTTGTGCATCTGGAAGGCAACAGTGCTGTATATCATATTACGCATGAGGTTTCTCAGATATTTGAACAAGACTGAAGAATTCACATAACTATTAAGCTACAACTTTTCAGCTACAAACCACAAGCTCAAAGACTTGGAGAGGCCTTGAACTTCATGTAAAGTCTCCTGCGCACCACTTCTTAGGGCGTTTCTTGTTAAAAATCCTAAGAAGAATAAAAAAAGGTTGGACTATTGACTCAATAATAAACATTTGATCACATCTTAAACTCGAGATCATCTGTGTTTGCATTCCCAGATTCTTTACCAGTAATATGTTGATGCATGTTTGAAAATTTATTAGATGCTGTAAAACAAATCATTAAGCAGGAAGCAGTTCTGAGCCTCAGCGCTCTCTGACCTTTTGTTACCCTATTATAGCACGGAAGTCTTTCTAACAAACAAAAGAGAAATTAGCTCTTTTGTTCTCAGGACTGTCAAGCAGGTTAGTTCATCTAACATAGCCTTTTATTAATAAATGGCACAGATTTTCATGCTAGCGTAGCTAAAGCAAATCACATCATCGTCTGAAAAAGACATACCTATTATTTTTCAGTGATATATTGCTTTGCAGCTGTAGCCAAGACAATCTAATAAGCACTATTAGATAAAGGATTCTGAATATGAATGTATTGAATTTGTAGTGGAAGAAAATGAACATATTGCAGCATTTATGTCAGATTGGGTTAAGCTTGGGCATCTCTTTCTCCTTAATAAATGCAGATCAAAAGACTTTTCTTATGTAAAAAATAATAATACAAATTTCAGCAATATGAAATAACACAACCACTTTGTAATGTTAGGAGGAAATCAGTCAGCCATGTGCTGTACAGAATATAAATTATTTTAGGAGGGCAAACAGATCCCGGGATGCTTTCTCCCATACATTCATATTCATAAAAGGTTCCAAACACCTAGAACAATAGCACCGATCTATTTGCCATAAAGCATGCCTGCATTTGTAGTGTCACTTATGACAGCTTTGATAGACATGTACTGTGTAAGAAAAATATCTTCCAGCACTCAACTCATGTAATAAATTGATTAAACTTCTCTTCAACCAATTGTTTTTGTCTTAACTTCTTCTTCAGACATCACCTGAAGGAGACTGTGCTTGTTTCCAAAAGACGACGTAAAAGCAGACAGTTTAATCGAGGCCTTAATGTTTGAGCATTGTCAGAATTTCCCCTCAAATGATAAATGATTGTATAATGCAACAGTCTACCGCTAGGGCTGAATTATATTAGCCATCAGTGTTCAAAACCCATTTGAAACTTAATTGTGCTGTGATAGTGGTATCCCCCAGTCAGCAGAACAGCAGGTTTATAAAAATCATCTCCTATGATTGTTAAACGCTTTCCTAATGAAGCTGATGATCACAGCACTTTGCAATAAACGCTTCTGTCAAGATGTCACAAATGCATGAGAGTGGCCTCTACAGTGAGCAAGTGCTTCTGTGATTTGGGTTTATCTTCATTGCACGGAATTCAACAGATCGGTCTGCATATGGAAGATAATCTCCATAAAAAGGGAAAGTGCCGTGTATTAAAATGGGATTATCAACTAGCACATAATCATGCCACTGTGTAATTATATGGTACACCATACGTAGATGTGAACAATCACACAAGAAAATAATTGAGGGCCATAAAACTTAATTCAGAAAAATCAATAGAATATAAAAGCAATCAGATAAGGCCTCTTAAGAAATCGATCAAGGCTTGTACAAAATCATAATGTGTTTTCCTAAGAGAAAAGGAGCTAAATGAAGCAGAGAAACCTACATAATATTCTACAAGTAGTTTTCTAGAGGTGCTTGTATGTTGAAGAGGGAAGATGGAAAATGCAATGACTCTTTACATTCTAGAGCCACGCGAACCGGGAGCAAAAGGAATATATGTTAAATACCGCAACCGAAAGGGCCGTTAGAGCAGTTGTTCCTTTTCGATCATTTATCTCTATTTGTGTCTTTTTGTATCTCTCTAGAGTCTAAAAAAGCTATTAGGCTCTGCTCATTGCAACTTTATGCATCTTTGTATGTTGTATGCTCAACCTGAAACACTCCAAGATTTAAATATTGGTACAAAGGGGAACCAACCGCAGGCTGAAGAATGTGTAAGGAAGTGGTCTTCCCCATACCCGTGAGTTCCCCGGAGCCCAGCGGTGGCTTTGTCTGAGTGTTACCCCTTCATCATTTCGATGGAATTTGGCCACATAATTTGACCAGAACAGCGTGCTAAGCCAAAACTGTTTTCATTATGCAGGGAAAAAAAGTTTATAAATGAAACATATTTTACCTAAGGGAATACACCACGATTGGGTTGTATCCCTAAGGATCTGGAGAAATAATCAAGGGAAAATACACACTACTTTTGAAATATTCCCACCAAAACTCCACACAATAGTACATTAGCCAGAGCCTTGCGGTTTATTTTGTATGAAAACAAATAACAAAAGCTCATATAACCTATAGGTGAAATGGATCCCTAATCCCCCAAAGCTCACTAGCTGGGCTTCTAGAGGAAACAAATAACTTTTTGTGAAACAGTTAATGTTGCCTTTTTTTTTTTAAAGGAGAGGGGGAGAAAAAAAAAAACTCTGCTACTTTTTTTTTTTTTTGTAGCCTGTATTAGGCATTGCACGTTTTCAGGGCCACCTGATTATATGAGCTAAATGCAGCTGGATTTATTGCATCTACTTTTAAAGAGAAGTATATTTACAATTTCTTTGGAAGAATCTCTAATATGTTCACAGTTTGGGAGAGGGAAGCACAAAAGGGCTTATGTAAAGATGGCCGAATGGAGAAATTTACATGTTATCACTGTAATTTATGAAAACAGAAACTCAGATTATTTACTTCAAAGTTTGTTTTAATGTATTTAGAATTTGAGTGGAACCAGCTGTTTTTTAACTTCTAAAGATCATGTTGTTATAACCCTGTTCAAAAGGGTGATTGTACTGTATTTCTTTAAACAACTTAAGAGGTATTAATTACAAGAGGAAAAGAAAATACTGTAAATGTCTCTTCTGCCTTATGAGTCATACTACAAGCTCAACAACCACAGGCACCTCTGAAGGGCCATGACACATGCACGTGCCCTCAGGGAGCCACGTTCTCCTGGCCGGGGGTCTGCAAATACACCCACAAAATCACCATCATCATCATCACCGAAACTCTCTTGGAATTTGTACACCTGAGACGATGCACACATGGGGAGTGGGGGGTCAGGAATGGAAAACGCAGGCGGTTGGGGCAAGGCCCTCACTCGCATCGGCTTTTATCCAGCAAACATGGGTCAGATCCATAGGGTGGGTGTCCCCAACCCTGATCAAAAATCATGGCTCCTTGGATCCCCAGACCCGGGGCTTTCAATGTGAATCCATATCCCTACAAGTAACCTGGCCTTCGAATCACAGACAAGGAGGTCATTCCATGCCCGTTTAATGAAAGGTGCATAAAGGGATGCTAATAAGCTCTACTTCATTAGATGACAGCAAGCTTTTTCCAAACAGCTGAAAATCCGTGACCTTGTCTTCTTTGCCATTAATCCTACTCTGAGGGCAGGGAGGCGGCAGGACATCAGGTAAGTAGGTACCTGCTCTAATCCACGCCTATCTTCAAAGTCAGAGGTTACCAAGCAGACAAAACAAGGGAGTGGTGGTTTCTTTCTAAGAGAGATTCTTTACAAAAGGATTAAATGTGGGATTCCTCAGAAAATCTAACTCCCATCTGGTGATTAAAACGATCTGCTATGAAACTGCGTCCACAACCTCTCGGACACCCTATGTATGTAGACATATTTCACCACATCAGTTAAGCTAGATCATGTCTCGATCACGAGGAAGCAGGAGCACTGGTTGGGTGCAGGCTCTCTGAGTGGATAATGCGGATCACTCCACAAGCCACCAGGCTCAGGTCACTGTTCCGCGGTCCCCGAGACAGCGCCCACCATGGGAACAGGTGCGCCCAGGAAGTCCTCTGTCATCAACTGGCTGGGCCTGGACACACCTGCTCCTGTAGAAGCAATGTCACCACAAGAGCTGAGAGCTGCTTCCAGACAGGTGAGCTCGAGCCCAAGCAGGTAGGGTGTGGTCCACGGGGTGGGAGGTCTGGCCCCAAAGATGTCTCCATTCCTCAGAGAGGGATGTGCCGCTCTGGGGCTTCAGACAGCCCCTCACTACTGCTCTCCAGAGGGGAGGACAAAGACAAAAGAAATCGTAGTTTTCTTTATTTTCTTATTTTAACTAATATTTCACGCTCGCTTTAAAACACATAATATATTGGTGCAATAGCACATGTATATAATTGATAAATAAAATAAATAGGCTTATGCTGGAGGTCCACGCTCAAAATTTTACAGTGGAAATTCTTGATCAAAAAGATCAGAGAACATGTATCCCACATCCGGGGTTGTATCTATTCATCAAATGGATGATTGATCTAACCCACCCAGAAGTTCAGTATTTTCCTGAAAATACTTGTTAAGCAAAAGGATCTCTAGCTAGAGGAATCTGTAGTAGGCAGTAAAAATTCCAAGGGCAGAGACTTGGGCTAGGAAAAGACTATCACCCCATGTGTAGCCCAGAACGGCCCCAGGGGCACTCGCTGCACTGATGCTTTTTCCGCATCCGCTCCTGGCCTTCTTCTACAGCCAGAGAATTTAAAAAACAAAATAAAAGCCTAGGTGTTCTCTCCCCAGGCAGCCTGCCCTGATGGCAGCTTCCCAGGAAGGAGGGTCAGCTAGCAGGGGCACTGCAATGATGTTTCTGCATCCTCTATAGGTTAGGAACTTATAAGTGAAGGACTGCAGAGCTGAGCCTCGTGTGCAGCTATGCTCTGCTGACTGATGCTGAGGGTGGCTGTCCTCCTGCACCGTCAATGTCATAGCCATTTACTGAGGCCCTACTATGTGCAGTGCATCCAATGTAGCGTTGACAAAAAATGAGAATAAGACACAAACCCTGCCCTCAAGTTTGCTTTTGATCGAGTGGCAGATGAAGAAATATTATCAACTTATGAAGGCAAATGAATGGTGATCTCACAGGCATTGGAGGATGGGAATAACGTTGGGTGAGGAAAAACCAGCCTTCAGGCTGCACGCTGGAACCCCGGTGTCACCAGAGCTATGCCCGAAAATTCCACTTACTCAACATTTTCAGTTATTTTTTTTCCAGCAAAGCCACTCTGTCTCATTATTAGAGGATGCATGCCAACTCGTCTATTTGTTTTAAAGTTGGGAAATTTAGATACCAAAAACTGATAAAAATTCAGTTACCTGAAAATTTCAGTCATTTAGAAGATGCTTACTAGTGAAAAGAACTTTTTTTCACAGTATTAAAATGTGCTAACCCTTCTTACCACAAACCAAATGGCTCTCTGAGGCAACAGAATTAAACGATCTGAAAATCAAACATACATGGCACGTCCAAAACTTCTGCTCTTAGCATGTGTGACATTTCACAAGTACATTATTTCACGGTTCCAAAGAGAACGTGTGAGAGTCTGGAAGGGAATTAGCTGTGAGCATGAAACAGTTCAGGCCTGTGCTGTTGTCTAACTGAGACACCTTCACCAGCTATAAAAATAGCGGTTCCTCAAACCAAAAGATGTATAAGAAAATCGACATGATGAAAGCAAAGTGCTATGTGGGAAAATGGAGCTAGTAGGGGGAGAAAAGGAAACATTTTCCATATTGCAAATAGAAAGAAGGAAAAACATCTCAGGAAATAGATGAACATTCATAATGGTATCAGTTGTAAACAAAGGGTCCTATGCTGGCACGAGAGGGTGTAGGGCAGCAAGAGCTACTTCGGAACAACTTCACTCTACGGGTTAAAAGCCAGGTGCCAATGATTCTCATTTAAGGGGGCTTCCTGATGCCCTCAGTGCAGCTCTGCTTGTCTCTCTCTTTGGAGCTGAGATTTAGGTTATGTCTCTGTGATGAGCAGTGGCAATTTATAGCCAGTGGGGCCAGATCTGGCCACTGCCTTCCACTGTAAATAAAGTTTTATTGAAACAGCCATGCTTATTTGTTTCCATATGGTCTGAGGCTGCTTTCCTGATATAATGGCAGAGTTGAGTAGTGGTGACAGAAACTCCAGGGTCCACAAAGCTTAAAATATTTACTATCCGGACGGTTACAGGAAAAGTTTGCTGACCCCTGAACGAAAGAGGGAAAAGCAGCCATTTTTCGGACACTTTGTCTCTCTGGCGTAAATAATCCAGATGTTTAGAAATACCTACAGTGAAGATAATGCTTTCGCTCTTCCTCTAAATGTCGGCAGTCGCCTTTGTTTAATAAGATGTTGGATGTGCGGGAAGCAGGCTATGGGGGGAAGGCTGAGAGCCCGAGGGCAGACAGACAGAAACAAAGCCAAGACATGAGCAGACGCAGGTTTGCTGGGCAGTGAAGACAGAATGACCACTTGGAGTTGCCATGTTTCTTTCCTGATCTGGAGATCAGGGAGCTTTTCAGACAGACATGGTCTTGCTTTGGGGTAAAGATTTGATCAACCCCATTTGTGGTCTGGATGGAGAAGCAAGACCTGGCTGAGGACAAGATTATCTAAACTCACAGGTGACCGAATAATTACCCCTACATGTATAGAACAAGGATGAAGGATTACTTGGAGAGCGTCTCAAGCATGCCTCCCACCATGAAGCGCTCCTCACAGGTCCTGTCTAGGACTGCGACTCATCAGGGTTTTACCCGAAGGTGTGGAGTGCACAGCAAGGTGGGACCTTACCCAAACGGCAGGAGCTAAGTGAGATACCCATATCAGAGCCACGATCCAGCCCACTGCATCTCAACACATTTAAATCCTGGAGGGAAAAAAACAACAACCAGAAACAGAAACAAGCGGGGGCTGGCCTCATTCTGGAACATGCTCAGCTCCCTAAGAGTCTATGTGCCACAACCCAGGTGTCATCCTACTTACACAAAATCAGAGTATACGCATCTATCAAACATGTGTCCTGATTTTCCAGGACAATTTTTACTCTCAGTGGGCCATTCTTCCATTCCCCTTGAGCTTTGACAATACTCTAGGGATTCCACATGGCATCTCCCGATGGCTCTCTCTCCTGGAAGAGCTTCGGTGCTACTTGACGTGAGGGACTCTCCTTCCTTGGGAAACTGCAGGCAGCGCAGTGGGTGCATGACAGCACGGGACCACAGCACACCTTCATTCTCCCTGCGTTTCTCCCTTCCCACCCTCCACCCCCAACACACAAAAATGACTGTATTATTTGTTCTTACTGAGGGGGATCCTCCCAGGCTTGTCTCTTGACCCTACGGATGGGCATAAATAGATTAGATTTATATGAATGGGATCACACTACATACATTGACTTACAACCTGCTTCTTTGATAACATTTATTAAAGTGGAAAAATGCCCAGGTGAAAAAAAAATGTCATCTTAACAGTTCCACAGTATTCCACCTATTCATGTTCTAAAATGTACCTATCGCCTAAGCTGCAATGAAAAGCACTGCGTAGACACCTTTGCGCATACACTGAATTATCTTGTTAGTACAAATTTCACATTTTCAGAGATATTACCAAACTCTCCTCTGAAGGTTTATATCTACTTACTTTCCTACTAGAAATTTATAACTTCATCTATTCCCTTACCAGCACTAAATACTGTTACTATATTTAATCATGGCCATGCATACCGGTGAAAGTGTGTCAGTGATATTCTAGTTTGCATTTCTACTCTGGATGTGAAGAGTTCAGGCTCTGGGTTAGACCAGGGGTCCCCAACCCCTGGGCCATACCGGTCCACGGCCTGTTAGGAACCGGGCCCCACAGCAGGAGGTGAGCGGCGGGTGAGCGAGAGGAGCTTCGTCTGCCGCTCCCCATGGCTCCCCATCGCTCGCATTGCCGCCTGAACCATCCCAGCCCCCCTTCCTGGTCCATGGAAAAATTGTCTTCCACGGAACCAGTCCCTGGTGCCAAAAAGGTTGGGGACTGCTGGGTTAGACCACCCCCCCCAGATCTATCCAAGTGCTTCTTGTTAGATGATTTGGTCAAGGGACAAAGTCATCAGTGCCTCAACTTCCTCTGATGAGAAACAGGAATAATAGTATTTGTACCACATAAGGTTGTTATGAAATTAAATGAAACAATACATTTAAATCACTTATATAAGAAGCATAATACAACACAACTAAATGGGGTCTATCCCATGAATGCAAGGTTGGTTTAACATTTGAAAATCAGTGTGCTTCACCATACTGACAAACTAAAAAGGGAAAACCATGAGATCATCTCGAAAACTCAGAAAAAGCATTTGACAAAATCTAACATCCAATACTGATAAAAGCTCTCATGAAAGCTGGAATAGAAGAGAACTTTCTAAACATGAAAAAGAGCATCTAAGAAAAACCTAGAGCCAACATCACATTCAGTGGTGAGAGGCTGAATTCTTTCCCCTGTGATCAGTATTGAGACACAGATGTCTGCTCTCAGACTTCTGTTCAATATGGTACTAGAGGTTCCACGCAGGGCAGTAAAGCAAGGAAAGAATAAACAAGTAGTAGGCATCCAGATTGAAAAGGAAGAGGCAGAACTGTCTATTTGCAGGTTACATGAGCACCTAGGTAGAAAATCTGGAACATACAAAAACTCCTAAAACTAATACGTGAGTTTGGGAAGGTTACAGGATGCATAATCAAAATCAAAAATCAATTGTATTTCCATATACTAGCAACAATCAGAATTTAAAATAAAAACAATAGCGTCACTTACAATAGCACCAAAATATATGAAATCTTTAGGGATAACTCTGACAAAAGATTGCGAGACCTGTAACTGAAAACTACAAAATATTGCTGA
The DNA here is from genome assembly GCF_011762595.2 of Tursiops truncatus. Lineage (NCBI taxonomy): Eukaryota > Metazoa > Chordata > Mammalia > Artiodactyla > Delphinidae > Tursiops > Tursiops truncatus. The sequence continues at coordinate 3,236,068 of NC_047049.1, read as the reverse complement.
GAGAAATTAAGACCCAAATAAGTGCAGAAATGTAATGTGTTCATGAGTCAGAAGCCTCCATGTTGTTACGACACCAGCTGTCTCCTAACTGAACTATAAATTCCACACAAACTCAACCAAAATTCCCAGAGGTTTTTTTGGTGGGAATGAACGAGCTAATGCTGAAATGCATATGGAAACGCAAAAGACCTAAAATAGCCAAAACAACTCTGAAAACTAACACAATTAGAGGAATAACTGACTTCAAGTGTTATCTTAAAGCTGTAGACGTCAAGCTGGTGTCGTACTGACATAAAGACTGACAAGGAGACTGATGCCATGGAGTCCAGAAACAGATCCACACATACGTGGACAATGAATTTGTTACAAATGCGCAAAGACAGTTCAATGGAGGAAGGATATCCACAGGCACCACAAACAGAAAGGAACTCAAAATGGAGAAAGTCTAAATGTAAAAACTTGAACCATAAAACTTCTGGAATAAAACACAGGGGAAAATTTGGGGGATGCTGAGTTAGACGAAGATTTCTTAGGGACTACACAAAAAGTATGACCCATACAAAGAAACTAACAGTGTAACTGAATCACTTTACTGTACACCTGAAACTAACGCCGTGTTGTAAATCAACTACATTTCAATTTAAAAAAAAAAGAAACCAATAAAATACACTTGATGAAAATTAAAAGCTTCTACTCCGCTAAAGGCACTGCTGAGTCAATGAAAAGACAAGCCATAGACTGGGAGAAAATACTTACAAACAAAGCATATACCTGATAAAGAACCTTATTAGTTATATACAAAGTACTCTCAAAATTCAATAAGGAGAAAACAACTCTATTTTTAAACCTAGACAAAAGATTTGAAAAGACACTCCATCAAAGATATACTTTTGAAAATAAGCACATGAGAAGATGCTTCACACAATTAGTCATTGGAAAAATGCAAATTAAAACCACAATAATTCACTACTACATGCATATTAGCTTAATTAAGATTCAAAAGACTGACCATACCAAGGCTAGATTCTGGAACTAGCCTCGGAACCACACTGTTGATGGGAACGGAAAATGTACAAGCACTCTGGAAGACAGTTTGGCGGCTTCAAAAGTACACCTTCCATGTGACTCAGCTATTCTACTCCTAATTATTTACCGAAAAGAAAGCATGTGTCCATATAAAATTTGTACACAAATGCTCACAGAAGCTTATTTATAATAGCTAAGAACCTGAAACGTTCCAAATTTCCAGCCTCAGGTGAGCAGGTGAATTGTGGCATATCCATCCGACGAAACACTACACAGCAACGAAAATGAACAAACCATTTTTTAAAAGAAAAGGAACTACTGATACACAACATGGACGAATCTCAAGATAATGTTGCTGAGTAGAAGAGGTCAAAGAAGAAAAGCATACACGCGGTTGGATTCCGTGTATGTAAAATTCTAGCAAATGTAAACTAAGACATAGTGACAGACAGCAGATCAGTGGTTGCCTGGGGATGGTGGTATCTGGGCAGAGGAAGAAGAATCAAAAAGCACCACTCTGGGGGGGTGATACTTTGGGGGGCAATAGATATTTCATTACCTTGATCACGGTGATGGTTTCATAGGCACAGATATGTCAAAGCCTATCAGATTTTACACTTGAAATACGTGCAATTTATTGTAAGCCAACCACACGTCAGTTAAAATATAAAACACTTTGGATGGTGAGTGTCAGAGGACAGCAGGCTCCCAACACGTGTTAGTTACCATTATTATTATTTTTCCACGAGGTGGTTGCTGGATGATTTTCTACTGATTTGCCGTTTTTTCTAAGAGTACTTTAAGAGTGGAGAAAAGTGGTCAGTCATGGTTTAAAGATATCTCCCCCAGCCATCCCTTTGTCTTTTCACTTTGTCTTCCTGCCACAGATGTGTTCAGACACACCGTCTTACCCAGGATGGTTTCTGGCTTTCAAGTCATATTTTTAAAGGGAGGAACTGTATTTTAAATATTCAGTCTTGTCTACTTTGACCAGTCTTAATAAAGTATGATTTACATATAATAAACTTCACCCATTCTAATCACACAGTTAGACGGGTTTTGGCGATTTCATACCATCACGTTACCAACATATCTCTATCAGCCCAAAAGCTTCCCTCGTGCCTTTCTGCAGCCATAGCCTCCCCTACCCCTGCTCCTGGCACGACTTACCTGCTTTCTGACAGTATCTTCCCCAGAATTTCATGCAAATGACTTCATGTCAGTGTATACATTCTTTCTGTGTGTTTCATGCAAATGACTTCATGTCAGTGTATACATTCTTTCTGTGTGTTTCATGCAAATGACTTCATGTCAGTGTATACATTCTTTCTGTGTGTTTCATGCAAATGACTTCATGTCAGTGTATACATTCTTTCTGTGTGTTTCATGCAAATGACTTCATGTCAGTGTATACATTCTTTCTGTGTGTTTCATGCAAATGACTTCATGTCAGTGTATACATTCTTTCTGTGTGTTTCATGCAAATGACTTCATGTCAGTGTATACATTCTTTCTGTGTGTTTCATGCAAATGACTTCATGTCAGTGTATACATTCTTTCTGTGTGTTTCATGCAAATGACTTCATGTCAGTGTGTACATCCTTTCTGTGTGTCCGGCTCCTTCCACTTAACATGGACTGTTCAGATGCAGCCACACTTTCGGATGTATCAACAACAATGTCCTTTTCGTGGCCGCACAGCATTCCTGGCACGGACACACCTGGAATTTGTTGATCCACTCACCTCTTGATGCACATTTGGTTCTTTCCAGCATAGCATGTGGGCGTTCATTATCATGAATGATGCCGCTATGAACATCCATGGGTAAGTCACTCGTGTGAACATGTCTTTTCATTTTCTCTCCTAGGAGTGGGGTTGCTCGGTTTTATGTTTAACTGGATAGAAGCCTGCTGAGCTGTGTTCCAAAGTGCCGGTACCGTTTCTAATTTCCACTGGCGGTGCGGGAGCGTTCCAGCTGCTCCACGTCTTTGCCAACAGTATCATCTGTTTTCATTTATTTATTTATTTATTTTGAATTTTAGCCATTTCAGTAGGTGGGTAGTGGTTCTGTCTTGTTCCTTGTCAGAACTTATTCATGATGAAAGTGTCTCAACCCATATCAGCTTTCTTTCCCAAGACCAAGATTTTATTCCTAAAATGTCCTTTATCCAGTAATTAAACGGGCTAAGGCTTCCAAAGGGGTGGTGATTACAACGTGATAGCATGCTTCCTCACACCCTTGTCATATTGTTAATGAAAGATTTGGAATATCAATTGAGCTTTTGTAATAAACCATAATGACTTGAGTGTTTTTAGCTAGGAAGGCAAATAAGGAATTAATCATTAAATGAAAAGTATTTCAGGCATCTTATCCTACAGGTCTTTGCTCCAGTAATAACAAAATAAAGACAAGGGAGAAAAAGATCTCAGGATTAAAATTACATTAATACTTCTGTAAGACACGATGTGTGTTAAACTCAGTTTTGATTTTATTAAACTTAAGTCCATGGTGGAGTCCAAAGGAGGTGCAGATGAAGAGACCCTGGAGTTGGGTCATAGGTCAGTGTGGAATTGCAGCGGCCCCAGACGCATCACTCCATGGGAACCAGGCTTCCTGGGCCATTGCCCGTGTGTATGTTGGGGTGATGATGTGGCCGGGGGGGCAACATAATCCTTTATATAGAAACACACACGTACATACATGCACATAGGCACTCAGGAATGAATAATGGGATTTGGATTAGAATAGATTTGGGTATTAATTCGGTACTTAACTTCGTTATATAGGTGCTTTATCAAACAAGAAAATGTTATCAAACGGTATCATTAAAAGCCCATTTTAACAGCCCTTGCAGGCACGCTCCTCGTCCTGAGGCATCTCAGCAGATGAAAGTCGCGGTCTCCATCAGCGGCCTTTGCTGTCACAGCCTCAGTGAAATGAGGACGGTGCTGCGGTCGTGCCAGCCGGTTCCCCGCCTCGGCAAGCACACTGCAGCCGCGTCAACAGCAGCAAAGCAGCACGTGGTCCAGGGCTGAACCCAGACCAAGGCTGATTCCCAGTGGTCTTCATAGCTCCTTCTTTACACTGTCAACTCTGCTAAGCTCCTTTCTGCCGATCTGGTTAAAAGGATTTCCCTCGTATTTGCTGTCCATACCCTTTCACACTCTTGACATCCTAGAGAATTTCCAAAAATGACTGGCATAATCCAGCACAGGGATTTAGGGGCATAATCTCAATCCAAACTCACCTGCACATTCATCTTTCCTGGAAAACATCTTGGAATCCTTCATTTTCCTGACTCCGTCTGGAGATGCCCACTAACAAGAAAGAAACTGTGTGGTGACCTTTATTCCTCCAAAAGATGGCAGAAATATTCTACCACGGGTCCCCAAAACACAATATAAACTTCTTGCCATCATAACTCAAAAACTAGGGATTCTTTATACGTTTCCTAGAAAAACATGCTTTTATCTGAAGCCACACGTAAACAATATGTTTTTCTTGTCTATCTTATACATGATAAAAATTATATAATGCCACCTGGTCATTGCTACTGGGGTTTGGTTTCAAGAAGAGTGGACTTTATTTCCCGGAATTTAAAAGTATGTCAGGGTTCTTGTTGTTTGAAGAGTCTGGGTGATGGGAACAGGGGGAAATTCTTAGCTCTCTTTCACTCCCAGTATTTCTTCATTCTACATAATCAACAGAAAACATTAATCGCGGAGTCTTTTGCATCAGTGAGCACCACGCGTTTGGCCACGTACTTTACAAGACGTCCGAAAATAACCTGTGAATGAATGTCATTCCCTAGAAGAACTCCCTGAGCAGAATCAACCTACAGGCATTGTTTGCAGAAATGGGGGAAATTACCAGGATCGGGCCTTTTTCCAGTGAGGCCCCCTATTAATATATACCTGTGCACATTTTTATCAGAAGAGCTAATAAGACGATAGGGAGGAAGCAAAGTTAGCTATTAGGTAACAATTCTCCTGCCAAGAGCCATAATCTGACACAGACTGAGCTGGGCGTAGCAGTCCATTAATGGTTCACGGCTCACACAATAATGACCTACTAACCTGGCATGGTGTTGCTCTCACACTTTGCTGTCCCCTGGGATGCTACTGTCACTGTGTTATCTATTGCCTGCTTCCCTATCAAAGAAAAAAAGCGGAGCTGAAATGTATGGACGCATCCAGCTCTGTAGTTCATCGCACACCAACCCTGGCAAGTGGAGGAACAATAGATTTATAAGTTTATCCTACATTAAGCCAAACACGCCTGACTGCACTGTAAATTACTAAATAATAAACCAGGTGGTGTAAGATCCTGACTTGGACAGAATATAAAAATCTATCAACCTGTAAAATATAATAACCGTAAATGTGCTATGTAGCTGATGGCTCAGGTAGACCATCCACCACCAGGATCCAAGGTTCCAGCAAGAAAATTCCAGCAAAGACATGCTACATTTGAAACTTGGCTCCCTTTTCTTTTGTGCTCCCTGTCGGCGGAGGAAAGACCACTGAGTTAAAAACACTTGAGCGTTTGTTGTGTTTGTTCAATTTCTTTGTCTGGAATCGGCCACTTCCCTTGATTCCCGCAGTTCCTCCGGAGCTGTTCCCACACAGCTCCGAGCTGGTGTCTGCCAGGATGACGTGCAGCTGCATCAAGGTTGCTTGGATGCCTGAACTTCACTTTCAGATGAGCCTGAAACACTCCACAGTGTCTGGAAAGCGGAAAACACAGGAAAGACGCAGCCTTCACACGATAGATACCTTCCTCTTGAGAAAAATATCTTAAAACTGGGTTAACTCAGTAAACCCCCATCCTAAATTCCACACTTCACTGGTCGTCGCAGAAATAAAATGAAGATAAGTCAATTGGGCTGGCTCTTCCTTTGCAGCGCCCTGCGAGAGAGATGCCATTTGAACGAATCGCAGGGAAAAAAAATGAATTTCATTTCAGTGAAAGATTCCAAAATGATCCTATAAATTGTGATTCCAAAACATACAAAGCTAATTAATTCCTTTTCAGGAGATTTTCAATGAGGAAGCCAGGTTAAGTTTATATGATTTACAAACAGTGTTTACATTCGTAGAGGTGCAACTAATTGCTACACGGTTTGACATCATTACAAGAAAATGCTGGGGGATGCAGACAGTTTAATTAGGGGTGGTTTCCAGTTCACTCCATGATTACCATCACAGAGCTCTCCTAATATGCTTATACAGTACAGTAATGCTGAAAAGTGATTACATTTTGCCCGCTGTCTGCCTAAAATTTGAATGATAATCCCTACATAAAGGGCTGTGTCCACACAGTTTACATTTCTTTCTGGATCGCACTCACCCGCTGGTACTCAGGCCCCATCTCTTCGTATTTTGCAGGTCAGCTGCATGGTGGCTGCGTGCAGGCATTTGGATGAGTCCTAAGAGCTCCTTGGAGTGCTTCCAAATGATACTGGAAAACTCCATGCTTCGCAAGACATTTTAGAAGCATCTTTTTTACCATCTACGTGGTTTGGGTACAGCCCCAGGGATGGCTGTAAATAACTTAGTTCCAAATGACAACTCACTTTCCACTTCAGTCAATAACAATTGTTTTTCCAGTTTTAATTTTTAAAGTTTCACTCTGTTAAGTTGCTGTCTTCTGCCATGCATTCAAGTTGCTAATGACAATGTTGTCACTTTGCAGCCCCGAAAACTTGGAGGAGGCTGGGACTTGGGGTGTTCAGACCCCAGGACATCTGGGTTTTAATGAACCCTGTCACCATCGCAGAAAGGCCAGCAATTTGTGTTTCAAACATCGTGCACCACACTTACTTTTAACAAACATAGAAGAACCAAACTCATGGAAGGTTCTAGAATCCACAGGAACGTGCAAAAAATCCATAAGCCTCTCCTGCCCTAAAGGCACTTACAATTTAGTCCTGGAGAAAAGGCATCTTGACTGGCATCATTTATTTCATTTGGGGCTGAAAGGAAGATGAGTTCAAGCAACGCTGTGAAAGTGATTGAAACCAAAAATCTGACGACTCCAAGCTTTTTACCGTGCACACATTTCTAAGTTTCAGCTGAAGGACTTGCAAAACACTTTATGTTTAACTGTTATCTACTCTGGATCCTGGCGGTTCAGTTTTGAAAGATGAATAAATGAATAAGATTCCCCAAAGCAAATGGTTTTACAGCGTAATTAACACCTCAAGGGGGTACTCTGGGTTTTCTCAGGAATTTCAAAACACAGACATCAGAGAAAAAATTTTTCAACAAACCTCAAATTGTTGGTGTCTGGGTTAATGAAAGAGACTCCAGCAGCGGACCACCTCCCACAAGCCAGTGCCTCCGAGCTGGGGGACGGACAGAGAATAGAAAACGAACCATGACCATGCGGTCTCAGCCTCTGGGCCCAACAGGAGACAAAACTCCACCTGGTACAGCAGGCCCTCTGGGAATCTGTGCTTTGGGGGCTGACTCGACTCTTCAAAGAATAAATTTACCTTTCTCAGGCACAATGGCTAATTTATCTATTCAAAATCACATAACCAGTTTCTAATTAACTTTAATTAACTTGGGCATGGCACCAAACATTACATATCTCTGTTAGTAAGGAAACTGATAAATTCCAGACCTAAAACTCTGTAGTCGCCCCAAGTGATTAAAGCATTAAGAACGCGTTTTAAAAACTGTACCTCTTGTCTCTGGCAGACCACGAAGCAACATGTTTCAACCCATTTCCCTGGTCTTGGGCATCACACTAAAGGCTCTTCTCTGGAATCTTCTGAGTTCTTCTCCTCTTTGCTCCTGGCTGAAGCTCCTTCTCCCTGATGCACGGGGCTCTCCCTGCACTGCTCCCTCCCCTAACCTTAACCCTAACCCTGTCACATCTCTGAAAAGGATATCTGAACGTACACACCTGAACTACAGGTAAGTTTACAAACAGGTACGTCATCTCCATTGTGATGATCCCAGGACGAGTCATCACTTTAGTCCCCTCACCTGGAGGCGGATTCAGCACTGACCAGCGCCCGGTGCTCGGTGCAGACTGTCACTGTGCAATGCTCAGCCTCGGGCTCCAGCATTGCACAGATGCTGTGAGCAAATGCTACGCCCTGGAGATGAGGGATGCCGGGTGTTCAGGGCACAGGCCAGACAAGTGGCCGGAGCCCTGACTCCAGCTTTGGTCCACATCCTCCATTGCTACCTGCCTATCACCAAGGGAGTCACTTCTCCCCTTTCTGCCTCTGCTTCCTGCATCTCTTCGAACCCACCAAGCACCTCATGCTGTAGGCACTTAATACATTGTTGTTTCATTAATTACCTCCATGGAAATTGATATACCTAACCCTGTACCTGCGCAAAGATGAGTCACAGGAGACCAAGTAGAAAGCCCACACAAGCCCATGAGGACACACAGGAAGCGCGACTCTCGAAAATAAAAGGACTGTTGCAATTTCCTAAAAAGGAACAACTCGCATCTCCTGTAAAGCAGAGCCCCGGCCACACTGTGACCTTCAGAACATTCACACGCTGCAGGTTAGAAAACCCTGACATTCATTGGGGACGTGACCAAGACCTTGGCAAACCCCCATCCAGGGACATAATTCCCATCGAGCTTACCTGGAGTCAGTGCACAGTCAGATACGGATGCTTCCCCGGCTTCCACAGACACTCAGCCCTCGTCAGCAAGCAGTCTGTGCACCGGGCGAAGCCCTCCCGCAGTCCCCCGGGTCACCTCTTCTTAACCCTATAGCCCCTCCGTGGGGCTCCTCCTTGTGCTGGGCCTGGGCCACTGATGCCCACATTTCACTCCCAACTCGGTCCAGGATTCCGTTTCTTGGCTGTGAATCCTCATTTTCTCCACTTTCTTTCCATTTCCCGCATTAATAAATAGCTTTTTGAGCGTGGAAGGTAGTGGGTAGATAACACTTCAACATGAGAAAATGAGTTTGAGTCATTTTAAGAAGCAATGAAGGGCTTCCCTGGTGGCGCAGTGGTTGAGAGTCCGCCTGCCGATGCAGGGGACATGGGTTCGTGCCCCAGTCCGGGAAGATCGCACATGCCGCAGAGCGGCTGGGCCCGTGAGCCATGGCCGCTGGGCCTGTGCGACCAGAGCCTGTGCTCCACAACGGGAGAGGCCGCAGCAATGAGAGGCCCGCGTACAGAAAAAAAAAAAAAAAAAAGAATCAATGAGTCCACAAAGACAGGAGAACTACGAAGATACACCATAAAGCTGCTGAATTATCCAGGCTCATCTGTTACATAGTTACCACGTACCAAATCTATTTCATGGCAGGCAAAAATCCAAACGTAAGGCTCAGCAAAACTGCAAATGACGTCATGTCGAGGACCTTCCAGGTTACCTACAAATAGGCAAAACCACAAGGTCAAATCACACATTCCGGTGGTCTCTGCTGAATCAGGTCCCAAAACCAGTCCCGTAGGCCACGAAACCCACAAATGTTCGGTCAGCTTAACAGGACAAAAAGGGTTCCAAGTTCATCTTATCCTTCGAATTGGCCTGTGACCCTGGTCCATGAACATCATTTATCATAGACCTCCAGCTCAGATTATTTGATTCCTAGACACTGTGAAGAAAGTTAGGAAGCAAGTAACAGAACGCTCCAACTGAACTGGCTTCAACAATGGGGAACTTTATCTCGCAACAAGAGTTCCTGAAATGGCCTGGGAGAGCAATGATTAATTCAGCAACGTAACCAAGAATCGGGCTGTCTTTCCTCTTCCCCTCTGCCATCTCACCTGGCTCCTTCCCTGGCCTCTTTCCTGGCCTGTTCAGTTTCAGGCATCAGAAGCAGGCAGCCTGACACCCAGCAGGAAAGGACTGGTCACTCCCCTTCCCTCATGTCTCTTTGCTAGTAATTCAAACCTGTCACAGGAGCCCCTCAGTTTCTGATTGGCCAGAATTGCATCACATGCCCTCACCTAAACCAATCACTAGCCAGGAGAGTGGAACCATCATGATTGGCTTAGACCACACCACACATTGTAAACTAAAATTGAGGAAACCAGCTGAGTGGGTCCCAACTCCCATTTTCTTAAATAGAAATCTGAGTCCAGATGTAGATACAAACACATGTGTAAACACTCCTACCTGTTTACGTGTGTGTTAAGCTGTGATGTAAGATGAATCTCTTACTGTGACTGATGGTCCAAATAGTTTAAGAAGCACTGGCTTAGGCCAATCCTGACCTACCCCTGGGGAGGAGGACATAACCTGCCTTCTCTGAAACACATCGCCATGTACGACAGGAAAGACCTGGGTGAGACAGGACTGATTTAGGAAGAAAGAACTGGGGAAAATCAATCGGCAGTGATCCCAAGCACAGAGTGAAGAGCAGCGTCTTGTAGTTTGAGGGAGACAACAACCATGTGTACAGAGAGGCAAGAGGATTCAGAGCCAGGGGAGCAGGCACCGGTGCCCCCGGGCTGCCTGTAGGGCCACGTAGATCCTATGTGTGTGACATGGACACGTTTCCAACCCAAAGTGTGCAGCAGATATGGCAGGGTGTGGATTGCAGGCCAAGAAAGGCACAGGTGATTTAATTTAAAAAACAGAAGCAGCATCTACAAGAATCTTTACCGTCTGATGAACGAGTGAGCAGATTTTCCCCAGCTGCAAAGGGTATTGATTGATTTCCTGCGATGGGCTATATGATGATGCGGAAACCATCACGAGGCTTTGAATGCATTGTGACCCGGGAGACAGACACGTGAGGGCTGTCGTCACCAAGACGACTTCTGCTGTAGAGTCGCCGTCTCCTTAAGCTGACGTCATACTTAGTGAAGAAGGAAATGACTCTGGGTATGTTTCATTCCAATCCTTAAGGATTACTGGCTAATTAGGAGGACAGCAATGTAAATTTGCCTTGTGTCAGGTCTTCAGGAACAGTAAAGTAACATAATGAAGCAGTGAGCAAAGCAGATCGTTTAAGCCACTCTTCGCTGCGAATGTATATGATGGCAAAACGTATGCGTTGGCCTGGAAACTAGAAAAACATGGTCCACGCTGCAGGGGTCAAATACTGTTTCTGACAAGAAGAGAGGAACTATGTAAATTTGATTTAAATATATTGCTATGTCTTATATGAAGGCTTTCATAGAAAAATTCCATTAGATAATTAAATAATTCATTTAAAGGAAACTGGAGTTGTTCTTTTTGAAAGAACAAACTAAATTGCATTTAAATAAGCAAAGTAAAAAGCCAAATAAAAGCTTTCTAGAACCAGAAATTTATAAATTTATAATTGATAAAATTAGAAAATAAAATTTTAAGTGGCATTTCCCAACTTTGACTTCTCTCTGGACCTGTGGTTACGTGTGCAAAATTACACATAAAAATGTAAAGCTTCAGCTGAAACTGTTTACTCTAAATGACCCAGTTAATCCTGATTCTGAGAACAGAATCCCACAGATCGAGGGTGCGGATGCCCTTACTGTCTGTTGCTAAAGAAAGTGTTACCTTTGTGCTCAAACACCTGTGTGAAGGCAATTGTGAAAACCCCAGCCAGTTCTGAAAGGCTTGGGAGAGGTTCAAGGTCAATTCAAAAAGTTTCTATTCCAGGGCTTCCCTGGTGGCACAGTGGTTGAGAGTCCGCCTGCCGATGCAGGGGACACGGGTTCGTGCCCTGGTCCGGGAAGATCCCACATGCCGCGGAGCGGCTGGGCCCGTGAGCCGTGGCCGCTGAGCCTGCGCGTCCAGAGCCTGTGCTCCGCAACGGGAGAGGCCACAGCAGTGAGAGGCCCGCGTACTGCAAAAAAAAAAAGTTTGTATTCCATTCTGCTCATCTGCAGGATGGGAAATAATGTCTGGTTTGGCCCAACCGACTATGGGCAAAAAAATGCTGGTTTCAGCAGCAGGGAGTCCTGGGCTGGGAGGGCATCTAAATTAGCCTTCCATGATCTAATGAAGTGACGCGCCTTCTGCTGCCACCTCTCCTGCAGCTCGCATTGAAGGTTCCAAAAATCCAAGTCAATGTTTCATTTTCACTCGTGCTGTGGACCTGAGGGAAGGGCAAGAATTGAAACAACAAAAGAAGAAAGGAAAATGAACTGGGTGGAGGTGGAGACCAAGAATAAAGAAATCAAGGAGATGGGACTTGTGAGATGATTAGACGGGAGGCATTTAGAAAGAGTGAGCAGAGTGCAAACCTGGAGGGTGGGCTTAGCCGCGGGAGAAAGGGCAAGGATGTCTAGCCGACTCCAATAGATATGTTACATTAAATTGTTCTAGACTTGGTCTGCAAAAGCCAGTGAAAGGATCAATCAGCCAGGAAGCCAGAAGCACTCGAAACCCTGCTCTCAATACAATGCTGTCCACCATCCCTTCCACGATTCAGGAGGAAAGCTGCTGGTCTGCTTCTGTGCCTCTCGATAAAATGCTGTCCACCATCCCTTCCACAATTCAGGAGGAAAGCTGCTGGTCTGCTTCTGTGCCTCTCGATAAAATGCTGTCCACCATCCCTTCCACGATTCAGGAGGAAAGCTGCCGGTCTGCTTCTGTGCTAGAAAGAGAAAAAAAGGAAAATCAAGTGCATCTTGATGCCAGCTAAGTTTCCCTTCTGCTTACAAACCCAGGTGAGGCCGGACAACGGCAGCTCCGAAGCAAATGTCTGTGCCACCATAGAATCTATGCCCCCCGCACTCACGGTCTGATTTATCACTGCTGTCTTCTATGTAATTCGAGTACCTTCAGGGCCCTTTCCAAGACTAATAAATGATTACAAAGTGCTGCATTGTATCTCATGCCTTCTCTTCTCCCAAATCAAATCCAATAGTGATGCCTTGGGAACACGTTCTCCAAATCAGGGCCAGTGTCTAAACTTGTCCACTCATGGCCCATAATCGGCTCTCTCGGGAGTGCCATTCTGCATATATCACTTGAAATGAGTCCTTCAAAGAAATAATGAAGAAGCTCACATGAGCTGGAACGTCACCTATCTGCTTTGACGATTCATTTTTTTCTTGGGGTCCAATGACCACACCTTTATCAGGCCGTGCTGAGGGGCACGTTTATGAATCTCGAAATGCAAAGCAGTAGAAAGAGCTCTTTGGTGGTGAACCATTAACTCAACGTTCTCCAGAGTAGACAACATGTGAGCCATAGAAATCCCATGAGAGTTAAATGTGAATCTTACTGTACTGACTTTTAAACCCCAGAGATGAACACCCTGCATAGGTAATGTGGAATAAATCCAACACTGTATGATTTTTAGGAATTCAGATGGACATGTGCTCCTTAGACCTTTGCTAACATAAATTTTGCCTTCAATGATATTTCCCATCCTTTGAAAGGTGGGTCACTACATTCTCTTGCCACTGGGTGATCAGAAGAACCAAAGAAAACAGGCATTAAGTTGACAAAACATCCCGTACATCCATGTGAGTAAAAAGGAAAAAAATAACCAAGATCTTCCTTGTGCCACTTTTCAGGATTCCTGACATCTGTCGTAAAACTCAGGCCATATGTCTTTTCCTTCCATTAAGGAGACTCATCACATAACCAGTGCTAAGTTTCTGTCAAAAAGAATTATTGACTTATAAGCATATCTTCCCCCACCCTGCTAATGATTTCCACAAATACACCCACTGATCATATTTTTTCTATCCTTTCCAGAAATTACTGGGAGACCCAGGGGGCCATCTGGGGTCTTGTGCTCAGGGATTTGACAGGTAATGTTAATGAGACGCACATCAGTATTTATTTCAGGATTTATTTATTTAGAGTGGAGCGTTCTGGTTGCGTGAGCCTTGCTGAACTGGCACTAGAGAAAGAAGGGAGGAAGGAAGGAGGGAGAAGGGGAGAGGGAGGGGACAGGAGAGCAGCTAGAAGCCCCTGTAAAGCAGCTGCACAAGCACCGTTTACTGCCTCTTCTACAGGGACTGCCTTCGTCTGCCCTCATATTGTCAGGTTGACAAGAGGAGAAAAAAATTAACCAAAAGCCAAATCAAATAAATGTGCAACTCATAAATTCTGCAGCTAAAAATTTACCCCTGAGGGACGGCAACAATGCACCGTGGAAGGTTGCCCCCCTGCTGCCCTCATAAAGGCGGATGGTAAGTGAAGCTTCCCTGCTCGGCACCGGGAGGCCGGGTCTAGAAGAACAGCGCCAGGCCACGCTTCCTCCTCCTCTACTTAACGAATTTATGCCCACCGTTGGTGGGCGGCGGGCGTCGAGCTGCTCCCCTCCGACGTGTCAGCATCACCAGGCCCGCGTTGCTAAGCAACACGTGCCTGGACCGGGCTGGCTGGCAGAGAGCCGCCTCTGGGCTTCGGCTCTGGCTGCGGCTCTGGCTGCGGCTGCTCCTGCGTGGGGCGCTGCGTGGGGGAGTGGGAAGCGGAGCTTGAACCACTGACGCCCACCGGCCACTTGATTTTTCGACTCCGAGACTCGGTATGTCGTTCCGAGCAACACTTGTAATAATGAACATCCTTCTTGCTCCCAAGTATCCAAACAAAAAACTATGGGAAACCAGTTTTGGAGAAAGCCGGCTTGCTGCCTTCCACAGATCAGACCTCCCAGAGGCAGCAAACGAGGCTTTCAAGGTGAAAACGTTTATCTAAACAATTAAAGCTCTTGCCGCTACTGTGTCTTTAGTGCTTTAGTTCTACCTGGACCATACTGGGTGTGCTTTAGTATTTGGGAACAGTAGCCAGTACAGCCAGGGGTCCTGGATGTAGAACATCCATAATAAAGACTCCGCAAAACAATAGGGTTTTTCTTGCCACCCCATAGTCCTGGAGAATTACATTCTTACTTGGCAAAACTCACAAACCCTCATCTGCAGAGCACCATCTTGTGGCGGGCAGTACTGATCTCTGTACCCCTACTCCCAAACCAAGGGCTGGGGCACAAAGACCATAAGACCCAGCACATCCTACAGAAGCTGGATTATTTTTAACGGGAAAGCAGCAGGGATAAAAAGCTATGATCTCAATTAAAAATCAAAGAGATGGAAAATTAGCTTAATATGCTTCTAGATGATTCATCTAGATTCAAACTCGATTAATAGATTAGTGAAAATGCAACATATGCATATTGGCCAAACCTTGTGTCACAAAGGGAAAAAGAAAAACCCAACTTTTTTATAACCACCAAAGATAGCCACAGTCAGAAGTGTTCATAGAGTTTCTTTTCTCAGATTGCCAAGAAACAGGAATATACTTTTGCTCTCAATTTTCACTTGCAGTGATATTTCATACAAGGCATTTGTAAACTAATCTCAGCAAGTAAATTTTTTCATGTGAAATATTTAAATGTGTTTCTACTAGCTGAAAAAAATGTAGTTTTGCTGCTTCTCTGAGATAAAAGGACAGTGCTGGCGTCACCGTATCTCCCTATTAACTGGAACTATAAATTCAATACATCTGTTTGTCTCTTAAACTCACATAGGTAAAATCGCTTTCTATCAGCAAATGTACTCAACTTACAAAGTCCTTCTTTTTTAACTACGCATTCAAGAGACTAGCCAAGGAAATGTTCAACATGCCCTAACCACGACTGCGGTATTTTGTAACAGCGCTTTCAGATGGCAAAAGTAAAGAGTTGCTGTTGTAATGATTTAGGTTAGATTGTAGACTCTGTAATAAAACTAATCCCTCAATGATGAAGTAAGGAGCCCCGGAAGGTGACAACAGCTTTTAAGAAACAGAGTATATGCTTTTATGTTCTTAAAATAAGAACAAATGAGTCACTGTCAAAAATGTTTCTTGTGAATAATTATTTGCTATCAACACTCTGTTAAATTAGGATTTTCTCCTTCTGCACGGGTGATAAAAGAATTGATTAGCTGTCACTTTTAGGTGCTGAGTGACACCTATCTGAGTTCGAAGGACCTCTTTTTGCTGTTTTCTTTCCAGAACTGTAGGCGTTTTGACTAACATTCTGTTCTGAGTCTTTTTGGCTTAGTCCCTGAAACCCTGAGCCTGCATTCTAGAAAATACACACACGGGAATTGTCCTCTCCAAAAGGAGACACCCTCAGATCTGGCCGCACCCTTATTTCATATCACAGAAGAGCAGGTCAATAAATCAACTAAAGGTAAAAGTAAAATCTGTAATAACCCATCACCACTTCACCCTCGCACGTCGCAGCACGTAAAACTTTGCGTCCAAAGGTCTCACATCACGAGAATTAATCAAAAGACTCTTAAATACTCTATGCACCTACTTCTGATGGCTAATTTGGCTTCCCTATGGCGAAGCACTAATTTTTTATCTCAATCCATTGGTACAGTATTCTTTCCCATCCATCACAGGGGGTGGGGAACAGGAAAATTCCACTCTTTTGTGAGAATAAAGCAAAATTAAGCCAAAAAGAAAAACTAGTTTCCTACCAAGGAAAGCCTGCTGCAACAATGGAAAACAAAGAGTGAGCGGAAAGGGGGTGGAGAAGAGAGGCAGCAAACGCTGCAGAGAACCCAGGGGAAGCCTTACAAATGGCTCCACCAGAGCAGAAGGAATCTCAAAAGCATCCGCGGGCCAAATGCAGCTGAGAGAAAGAGCCAATAAGAAAGCCAACAAGGTGGCTGGACCAGATGAATCTGATGGGATGGCTGCGAACAACTCCCAGCTCGACGGGGAGGACCACTGTGGTCGAGAGGAGACGGGTCGAGCTTTTCTTTCCCAGGAAATGAGAGGGAAGTGCCCAGAATGGCTGAGAAAACACAGCCTTCGTGGAGAGGAAAAGAAAGGAACTGCAAACGTTAACTCAGGCTCCTGGACGAAGCCAGGAAAAGGATGGCGCTGCCGAGCGGTGGGGTCAAGGGCAAAGGGCAGGGGTCACCCACCCCCATACCCCCAGGGCAGAGACTACAGGTGGGAAGGCCCAGCCTAGCCGGGGGCCAGAGGCCCTGCATCTGCCACATCTGCCCCACTCCCACCCGCCTGCTCACACCTGCTGCTGTCTTGCTGGACTGGCTCCGGTCCCATCAACCTTCCCAAGACCTGGACTGAAGGCATAGCCAGCACTGAGTCCCTCCCACCCCCGGGGCCCCTGCCAGCTTCTAGAAGTGCCTACAGGGAGGAATAAGACACTCTGACAGCTGGGGACACGTCGCTCCCCGCTGGCTTTTCTATTCAGCAGATGCCAGGGCCACAGACCAAGTGCTCCTTTTAAAGGGCCAGCCACTCAGCGACTGCTCCAAAAATGGAACCAGAAACCCAGTTCCTGCAAGCAACGGGCAAAGCAAATAAAAATAATTTACTGATAATGCGTGAAGCCGATATAAGACAGGTAAAGCTTAAATTGGGGGAAAACAGGTTGTCTCAATACTTTTTGTTGGAAAAGATCCTGATCCAACTATTGGACTGCTACACCAAACCACCCATTCATACATAACATGGAAGGCAAGCAGATGACTGTGCTTCCCGGGCAGGGCACGTGGAAATACTGCTGCACCAGGTGCTTTAAAGTCTCCCCCAAATTTACATCAGCTCGTTGTACCCTCACAGCACCCTTACAGGGTGAGCTCTGATGGCCATTTGAAAGCGGTGAAAACTGAGGCTCAGACACTGTTTACAACAGCCAGGCCATGGAAACAACCTAAATGTCCACTGACAGAGGCACGGATAAAGGAGATGTGGTCCATATACACAACGGAATACTACTCAGCCATAAAGAGGAATGAAATAATTACAGTAGCCAGGCCATGGAGACAACCTAAATGTCCACTGACAGAGGCACGGATAAAGGAGATGTGGTCCATATACACAATGGAATATTACTCAGCCATAAAGAGGAATGAAATAATTACAGTAGCCAGGCCATGGAGACAACCTAAATGTCCACTGACAGAGGCACGGATAAAGGAGATGTGGTCCATATACACAACGGAATACTACTCAGCCATAAAAAGCAATGAAATAATGCCATCTGCAGCAACATCGATGGACCTAGAGATTATCATACTGAGTGAAATAAGTCAGACAGAGAAAGACAAATACCGTGTGATATCACTTATATGTGGAATCTAGAAAAATGGTACAAATGAACTTATTTACAAAACGGAAATAGAGTCACAGATGTAGAAAACAATCTTATGGTTACCGGGGGGGGAAAGAGTGGGAGAGGTAAATTGGGAGATTGGGATTGACATGTACACACTACTGTATATAAAACAGATAACTAATAAGAACCCTACTCAGTACTCTGTAATGGCCTATATGGGAAAAGAATCTAAAAACCAGCGGATATATGCATACGTCTGACTGATTCACTTTGCTGTACAGAAGAAACTTAACACAACACTGTAAATCAACTAGACTCCAATAAAAAATAAATAAAAGATTTAAAAAACGGAGGCTCAGCAAGGTCAAGGGACTTGCTGGGCACCGAGGTAGGAAATCACGGGCTAACGTGGATGAAAGCCACAGCTGAACGTCTGGCCTCGGGTCCAAGTGCCACCCCGTGCTGTGCTCAGCCGATGGCTGGGATCTGAGGTCCTGATGGAAACCGAAAGAGAGGAAGCCCTTCTCCTGCAGCCAGGTGTGAAAGCTAGTGTTGCCGGGGTGAACCCTTGAAAGCACAGGATCGGGTCAACAACAAAATAATGTTTAGTATATCTCATGCAGTAGGTGGGACATACTTATGCAAAAAAAAATTCCTTATTTATCTGAAAGGCACATTTAACTGGGTCCTCGATATTTGACCCGGCATCCCTAGTGAAGGCGAATGTTAGCTCCTCCAGCCCTTCTTCCAACCCAGGAGAGAAAGCCCTGGGGACAGATGAAAAATGCTGGGTGGGTCACGAGCCCTTCCCAGAGGCCAGCACTGTAGGGCATCTCATCTTTTGTGAAGCCCTTTCTCCCATTATCTCATCGAATCCTCCCCACAGAACTAGGGCGTGGGCATCATTATCCCCACATCATGGACAAAGGAAACTGTCACTGAGTTTGAAGCAACCTGGAAAAGTCAGGGACAGAGCCAGGGCAGGAGCCCCCGAGTGTGAGTCCAGGGCTCTCTGTTTAAAATGAGAAATTACACCCTGACCGATCTTCAACCACTGAACAGATACTCCTTAGCTCCTTTTAAGAGCCACAGCTGCAATTTCCTGTTCCCATTTTGAATCCAACAGCATGAAAATGTAACCTACCAAGGTGATATCAACATCATTTTGGGGCACTGGTCTGTAAAGCACCACCGTAGCTAAAGGCACACTGAGATCACACACAGAGTGCGGGACCCAACACTCTTCTGAAAGCCCAAAAGCTTAGATTAGAAATAAGTTGAAAAAAAAAATCTTAAAATGAGATGGATTCATTATTCTCATCTCCATGTTCCAGATCTATTAATTCAGCCTCTAAAGTAATCTTTGTCCGGGGTGCATAACTGTATCAAATACCCCTGCTATCAAAGCTTTATTTCCTTGAAAAGGCAAAGATAATATGGGCTGGGTATTCTTTTCCTACACATAATTCATTTAAGTCAGAAATGTTCTCAAATGGCTTCTTTTTTTACCGCTCTCCAAGTTTACGTGCACCCTGATCCAGAAAGATATAAATTACCATTGGGAGAAGGGGGCAAGGCTGATCTCTCCCAGGACACAAACACCGAGATTTCAGCTCCCTGATACTTTTATTTTGCTGCTAATAAAATGGGGTGGTTAAACCTCCATGGTAGAGTAGGAATATAACACCAGAGTTAAGCTTTAACACCAGCAAAAACTCTATTAAAATGTTGCCCCAGAGACTGTGAATTTGAATTCTGGCGCTGCTAGTCAGGTTGGACCTGGAAACTAAGAAGAGGAAGTTCCTAAGTCCTGCAGAACAGGCCACACAGAAGGATTTTTTTTTTTTCCTCAGTCTAATTTCCTTATAGAGGAGAAAAATATAAAGAAGTAAG